>NW_026623567.1:452724-475598 GCF_030028575.1 Malurus melanocephalus
CTGGCTCCAGATAAAAATCTTTATGCACTCTTGATTTCTGTTTTGTTCTTTTGGGGGAGGGGAAAATTCTTTGTGAGAAGAAAGTTGGTAATAGTGGAATGGGAATGAAGAGATCTTGGGGGAAGYGTTATCTTGAATACTCAAAAGGYGTGWKRATGTGGCACTTGGGGACGTGGTTTAGWGGTGAAMGTGGGTTAGTGATTGGGCYGGGTGATCTTTGAGGGCTTTTCCACCCTAAACCGTTCCGTGATTCTCTACTGGGAGGCAGGAATGGTAACATTGCAGGACCTYTGCTGTGCACCTTGCTGAGGATCAGGACACAGACATGTTTCCATTCACTGAGTGAATCCTCCTGCAAACAACCTAAACTGGGCAGCTGCCAATCAGCATAACCAGACTGGTGAATTAATTTCCAGTGTCCCTGGGCAGCCACCCAGCAGTGCTCCAGGGCCCTGATTCCTCCACAGCCCACATAACCCAATTTTACCTGCACACCAGAGATTTGRGCATCCCCAGCCTGCATGGAGATGGCTGTTTCATGTGATCTCATCTCTCCAGTGCAACTCGGGACTGAGCCCAGCCCCAGATGTGTGCTGTGGCTATTGAAATGTGAGATGGCYCCAACATCCGTGTCGATGCCAGTCAGGAAGGGCCATGGCACGGAGCGGCATCACCTGCCCACTCACTGCTGCCTGCAGGTGAGGGTCTCAGACATCTTTTCACCCGTAGAAGGTGAAAAGATGGGGGTAGAAGGCAGCACACGTGGGTGCTGGGTCCTGCACTCCCCTCCTGTGTGAAGGTGATGTCGGGTTGGCATCAGCTCTGCCTTGCAGCACCTTCGGCAGCTCCTCCRCCAGGCTTTGTGTGACTGACACGGGGAGGGGGGGACACGTCTAATCCTTGTTCCTGTTTCAAATGTCACTCCATTCCTCGTGGCATCTCACAAAAGACTGAATGGGCAGCAAGCATAAAGGCAAAATAATCCTTATGGTGGGAATGCCTTTGAACAGCCCTGGCCTGCCTCCACAGGCATTGTCTGGAGCAGAGGATGCCGTTCTTGTGTCTGAAGTTTTGGAGGTGGGAGACAGGATCCTGACTACAATATTTGCATCTGGATTTGAATTTCAAATGCCAGAACATACATCTGTGGTGCGCCATGTTACTCATTTCTTCCTGACTTGATGGACCTGGTCATTGAGTAGGAACCACAACAAATTTGGTTTTTGACCCTGCTCTTCTTTGGCTTATTAACTACATCTCCTGTGACACTGCACTCTGGCCTCAACAGATTCGTTTGTGATTCTCCCGTGATGTGCATACTGTAGCAGCAGATAGTAGCACATAATCATTTAACATATGAATGCTGTCAGAGAGTTTAATCAAAACCAAAATTGCCGTCTTTGTGCCCTGCACTAACTCGTTGTGACTGCACAAAGTGAGCCCAGCTCCCCAACACAAAGAGCAATCGCAGCCTGCCTCTTTGTCTACTGTCTTTGCATAATTTCCTGAACCCTGCCCTGTTCCACCTGCTCACTAATGTTAAGCTTATTTATGGATAATTTATATGCAGCCCATTCCACAAATGTAGCCTGGCATGGATTTTTTGGAGGCGCTATGGGAACAAGCCTCTCACCACGCATGTTCCCCTCCAGTCTGTCAGCCCTGAAGTCTAAATGCTTCATCAGCACTTTCTGAGTCTCCTCTGAAATACCAATGTGTTCCGGTCCTCGCACTGAGAATTGAAACACTCTTTCGGGGGATGGAGCATAAGTTGCAAATCTTTTTTTTTTTTTTTTTCTATTTTCTTTCCCCAAAGCCCCGGCAGGATGGCCGGGCGGGATGCTCTCCGCTCCAGCTCTCTCCAGCGCCAGCGCAGGGTGTTTCTGCGGCGCTCGCAGCCCTGACCCCGGGGCTCCCGGAGGAAGTGCGGGGTTCCTGGAAAGCATTGTTCCCGGTTTGTTTGTTCCGCGGCCTCCCGGCAGCCGCTGGGAAGAAGCAGAATAAAGGGCAGCGTACGGGAGCAGCTCCCGCAGAGGGGACCCGGCAAACAGGACGGTGTGCCCTGGCTGAGCCTTCCTGGGCACACAGCCGGCATCTCCCGCCACTGGTCCATGCCTGAGCCCACTCCGGGGTGCGTGGGGGTGTCCACTGCTCCCAAAGGCTCTTCTGCAAGRAGAACAGGCAGAGCTTTGCTCTGATCGCAGGTATGATCCCAGTGAAGCATTCAGAGCAGGATTATTTCTCTYCCAAACTGTCTGCCAGTTCATCACACTTTGAAATGTAAATGCAGCCTCAGGGCCAGCCAGGCTGATGGTGGTTGCATTTCAGGAAAGCCTCTGCCTCTGCTCTTCCTTTGGATTTATTCTTCAAGGTGTCCATCACCCTCCTCCTGGTCCCCAGGCATCCCTGTGACCACCCCTGGGATTTCAACACAGTCCTGCACAAACTCTGCCAATGCTGCACCTCCTGGGATGCTTGCTCCAGGCAGGCAGAGCCAAAAGAAAATAAAAAATCCAGCCTGTCTGCTGAGCAAAAGGTCCAGGAGAAGGAAAAATAAACACAGGAGAAGCCACAACATTCAAGAACTGGATATATCACTGGATATTTAAATGATGACAAGGTCCCTAAGAGCTGTGTTTGCAGAAACGCTTCAGAAATGGCATAAATTTTGCATGAAATAAAATAATARCAAGCACAACATTGTCACAGATAGTGTCTGTGTCTGGCGCTTGAACCAGTACTGCAGATATGGTGACCTCCAGCCTGACAAAGCTGCCAGACTCTCAAACAGTACAGTGATCCCCACTGAGAGATGGGGAAACTGAGGCATGAGTGCATGCCTCAGCTTTTCATGCCAAGCTGGCAACAGGATGGAACTGGTCCTGAATGCTGGCCTGACATCCCCTTGGGCCCTGTTCTACCCCATCCTCACCCCATCCCAACACACCCCGTCCCATCTCACTCAATCTCGTGTCATGTCATATTCTCTCATCTCCTCCTCCCCCATCCCAATCCATCCTTTGGCTGTGCTTGTCCTGGTACAGTGGCACAGCTCACCATGCTGGGGGTCCTCTGGACATGCTGYTCCCTCTCCAGGTGCTGCACCAGTGCCAAGGGAAGGGCCCACGGCAGCTTTTGTGTGCTGGGGAGTTCTGCAGGGAAAGCTCGGATTTGACCCACTGCCACCCAGCTCCTGTTAAGTGCGCATCAAGGACTTCTGTTTCCCAATACAAAAAGTTTCTTCATGGTTTTTTTTTTTTTTTTTTTTTTTTGTGTGTAGGGCATGAATGGGAGTTTGGGAGAACTGGGATTGACTCTTGTTCCCAGTAGTTGCTGGCCTGACGTGGACAAATGGCTCCTTAAATTTTGCAGAGACTATTAAAACTATTGCTGATAAAAGGCAAGAAGCTGGGAMAACAGACTAGACTGGTCTATTTTTAGAAGCAGTGGCATCTGGACAGCATGAGAAATGCTTTGTACAAATTTAGTACAGCTGATGTTTGAACAAGAAATTTGCTGGTGAAGCTGAAATCCCCCAGCACAGTCACCATGACCAGCCCGAACCAGCAGCTCCAATGCCAGCAAGGAACACCCGTGGCCAGGTGTCACTCAGGGCCACCTACAACAGGGACATGAGGCTCTGCCAAGCAGCCAGCACTCAGGGAGGCTCTGGTCAAGGATTTGCCATTGTGTCCCTGGGCAGATGTGTCACACCGTGGTGCCACCACAGCAGCACCTGTGCCAGTGGCCAGCTGCTCTGCTTCAGGTGGAATTGGAGGAGGAGGCTGAGCAAAGTTTGTGGCCAAACAAATAAACTGTCAGCATTTTAAATGGCCAAACTATTTAAAAACTGAATGCTGGTGATTCCTGATCCTGGACAATTTTGCCTGCCTGTATTTCTGCAGCAGCTGGGCTTGGAAGAGGGAGAAGCCCTGCAAGTGCAGTGCGGTGAGGGACGTATTCATCTCACATCCAGAGAGCCATTTAAATTGCTGATAGAAACCAGACATTGCCTGGCACGTATTTTCTCTCCACCCATGCAAGGAATGAATSTCTCTCATGTTGTCACTGCTACATCCCTCTCGGTTTTATCTAGCAGTGATTTGGGTTTGGAATCATGGGCTGACTGACTCCAGGTGTGACTGGCCTTCACCAATGATGTCTGAAGAACAAGTGGCACAGCTTCCCCATGCAGATTTGTCCTGCACAGGTTGAGGAATGTGGAGGATCCAGCTAGGCATGGCCAAAGGGTGGGCAGCTCCAGGAGCTGCAACTCCCCATTTTGCAGGACAATGGGATGGTCAGTGCAGTTATCCTCTGCAGTGTGTGGGACCAGGCCCTGTGGCTGATGCATGAGGTCCAAGACCCTTTGCTGCACACCCTAAACCCAGACACCAGCCCACAGTGGGGTTTTTGTGCAGTCTGGCAGCAAAGTTCTTCAATAAACCTGTGTAGTCAGTGCTGATGCCAGGGGTCTGGGGAATGACAGACTTGCCACCATGGTCTGTTCAYGGGTGCTGGACAGATGTGTCCTCAGCCCCACCAGCTCCATCACCTCCCTGCATTCCTCCCTGCCTGACCTTCTTCTTCTTCACCTCTGTAGGATACTGCTCTTACTCTGCAAATCGGACCCCCTGCCTTCCCTTTCTCTTAGCACACAGCAGTCCCTGCACCACTACTCCCAGTATGGTTGTGGATACAGAGACTGGTCCCAGTCCTGGCAGGGAGTGTCAGCTCTGCCCCCAGATTCCAGCCAGGGCATGGGGTGCCCCCAAGCTGGGGGTGAGAGACCAGCCCTCCAGTTACAACAAAGGCAGCAGAGACACTCCTGATGGCTGTGTCGTGATTTAAGTAATGAAAAAGTGCCCAAGTTAAACCCTGGCCATCTGTCTCTGTTTTGYTAACCCACTTCTCTGGTTGGAGCTGGCAGCTCAACACTCGACTGGCTGTGGACCTTTTCCAAAGGTYATTGAAGGGAATGTGAACCATCTTGCCATGGCTGAGGGCTCTCAGAGTAATTTGCTTCACGGAAAAATCTCTGGGTGAGTCCTAGACACAGCACTTGGGCACAGAGGGGGCAGTTGTGTGTGGCTGAGAGCCCCTCGAGGCAGCACACCCAGGCCTGCAGCCCACCAGGAGCAGAAGAGGCAGGCACAGGGAGAGGGAATRGGGAACCAGGGATGGGGGTGGGCAYAGAACCTCCATAGACACACGGTGRCCACAGCACTCCCAAGAGACCTGACAAGTCCCTGTCTCCTGCCCAGTGACAGAGCAAAGCTGTCTYCCCCCTTCCCCACACTGCATTTGTGGCGGTTGTTCATTGTTTGTATTTGGACATCCACTGGGTACTGGTGAAAGCACTGGGAGCCCAGACTCACAGAGCTTCTTATATTTCAACACCAAAGATTATGCATCCAGTAATCTCAGATTGGAGTGTGGTTTTTATTATCTGCTGCTCTTCAGTCTCCTGTCTAAAACGTTTCCAGTCCAGGCGCAGGAAGAGCTGTCCTGTGCCCAACCAGACACACACACACAYGCAGCAGAGCTCACTGGCACAAAGCACTTCCCAAACATCTCTGTGAGCACCCAGCATGGGAAAACAACCCAGCTCAGCYCAGAAACCCTCATCCTTCCCCAGGGGAGACTCTGTTTGCTATGGTGATTAGCTATGTCTCCATAACCCATCATTACAACAGACTATCTATTCTCGATCTTGTTTCTCCTGGAGGGTACAATTGTGTCCCAGAGCCAGCAGTTCAGTAATTCCTGTCCCTGCACACTGTGACCCCATGAGCAGGAATGACATTGTCCCAGGGTGACAGCTCCAGCTGACAGGGAAAGTCCCTGAGGATGCCAAGGGATACTGGGGTGGCTGGAAGGCAAACACAGAGCTGGTTTGGAGTTGGGACTGCTCTACTGAGCAGGAGATCAAAGCATTTCCTGGAACTTCCCTGCTTGCAGGTGGGGGAAAAGCTTGAAAAGAGTTGATGCAGATTGATGGTGCATTGTTTTTAAGATCTTGTTTTTTCTTATATACCCTTTGCAACGCCTCAGATGCCACAGGGCAGGTGTGACACAAGCTGACAGCATGGAGAGATGCTTCTGAGGGCAGCCAAACCTCCATGTCATTCACAGCCTCCAGCATCCCTGCACACATCACGCTCCTCACACAGGGCCGGTGCAAGGGACTTGCAGCTTGGAAGGTTAACAGAGCCTGAGCAGAGGAAGAAGGGAAGCAGATGCCTGTCCTGTGCCATGAGTTATCAGCCCAGACCCCAGCAGAGGATGCCCTGAAGAGTTCTTTGTTGGTAAGGCTGTTGGATCTGCTGCCTGCCCTGATTTTGCACCATCACAGCTGCCTGGCATGCAGGGAAGAGCTGTGCCACCCTTCTACCTCAGGCCACTCACAATTGTCAGTGCCTGAGAGAACATTTGGGCTCTGAGCAGAGGGAACGGCAACCCAGATGAAATGTGGTACTAAAAATAGCCCCATGTCTGAGTAGAAGCACGCTGTGGTTGGCTGGGGTTTCACATCCCTGAGAAAGCCTGAGCTGAGCAGGGACCCTTCACTCCCATTATTGTCCACCTTCCCCTTGCCCTTCCAAAGACACTCTGGGGACAAACTAGCAAATAAATGACTTTCCACAATGGTTTCTGTGATCAGTTGTCATGAGATGTGGTTTGGTAGCTTTTCAAAAATCAAGCYAGCTCCCAGAAAGGCCTGGAATAAATGAGAGGGTGCAACAGGGCTGTGGGGATGGAGAGGCAAAATGCTGGGGCCAAGGAGCACAGCCCAAGGCAGCTCAGGAACACTGCAGAGATGGGGCTGCCTGGGAGGGAGCTGGGGATGGGTGACCCTGGGGAGCTGCAGTGCTGCCCAGCTCTGCGCATGCTGCAGAGGGAAAAAAATAAAGACAAGTTTAGGGAAGAGCTGGTGAGAGAAGAACATCTCACCCTGACACCCCAACCAGAATTCCTGCAAAGCCCTCATTACTGAGGCTTACGCAATGAAACATGAAGGAGGTGGATTAAGATTTCACAAGTGGCAATTCAGGTGTTTTTCACCTTTCCAGTGTCTGTCTTGGACATCTTACCCAGTGCAGAGCAGGGGTTCTGCACGCCACTAAATGCTGGGCACTCACCCAGCAATGCGCCTGCAGTTTCAGTGTCTGTTGGGTCAGAGACTACTGGGATCCTAGGGATGGTGCCTTGCTGTCACAAAATATTATTGCTGATGGAAAAAGAAGTTTGTTGCTCACTCAAGAAAAATAAATCCTTGACCCTTTACGAGACCTGTGCAGTAGTGGCGCCGTTGACTCCTTGTGAAAGTGTGTGGGTGGGAAAATAGTCTGTGCTGACTTTTCTGCTGGCTCTGTGAGCTGTGTCAGACGTACACCCTCTCAATAGATGCCTGATAATGCTCAGCTACTCCTCTCCTCACAGCCTGCAAGCCCCTACAGAAACACTGACTGCGAGCCTGGAATTAGTCTCCCACTCATTATTTGAGAAGGACGTGCCTTTCACAGCCAAGTGGCCTCTATTTGCTTGGGGGGAAACATGTGCTTATCTCTTATTTATGTGATTTATTTCTTGAGATTAATGCATCAAATTGGCTTGCTCCCAAGCTCTCAGTAGAGTCTTGGTTTTTGTGGGATTGTCCCGAACTRCACAAAGTTTCGCTGCCTGTTTTCTGAAACTGAGAGGAGGATTTTTATCTCAATCATAAAGCAGAAACTGGGGGGGGGTTTCAAATGTAAGGCAGTCAGCATTGTTTTGATCTGCAAGCAAATGATAGCCTTCTCTGAGTTCAAGGAGGACTATTAAATCAGCCCTGTGGAGATAGAGCAAACAAAACCAGACAGAGTGAAGGAGTGAGGTTGAATGTTCCTATTCACATAGGCACGAAAGCAGGGGAGGCGAGTTAATGATCAGCTCATCTGGGGTGTTTACTTTTGCATGCCACTGGGGTAAACAGAGCCATGTCATCCCTYCAGCCCGCTCTTGTTTATAAATATACAATAACATTTACAGCTGAGCTGGCTGCACTCCCCTGGGTCCTGGCTGGAAAAACTGCAGGGGTCTTGTCTCCCACTCCTGCATGGGACAAGCCCTACTTCAAGGCTCTGCTGTTGCAAATCCACCTTCCAGCTCTGAGTTTGTATGTCTGTGGGGGAAGATACAAACTCACCTTCCAGTGCAGTCCCTTGGAGATGCCYCTTTGAAGATGCTCCAGTAACATCTTTCTAACTAAGTTCCTGAGGATCCGTGGAGCTATCCCTTTGCATTGCTGGGTTCAGAGCAGCAGCAGGTCCCAGAGCCCCTGCTGGTGCTTTACAACAATTGAGCACATACAGAGACRAACAGGCTCAACTTCACATCAGTCAAACCACCATGATGGCAGTCAGAGCAAGGATTTGAAGTCATTGGTGTTACTGACTGCAGTTCATAATTGTCCTTCAAAGAAATCACTTTTCACCTAAAACTAAAGGTCTTGCAAATGCTCTWAAGTTTCTGTGGATGTTACTCTCCAGTGAGCCCCAAAGGAGGAAGCAGAACAGCAAACACCAGGTGATTAACTCACTGAAGCTGATGACTTAGTGCAACCTTTTTGCCCTGGATTCATTGATCACAAAACTAATGATCTCCCTTTTTTAAAAGTTCCTGCCCTGATCTATCAGCACTGAAGGTGCAGTGTGCTGTGAGACTGGAATGTGCTTCCATGAGGATGTGTCACGCAAGGTTTGTCTGCACGCAGATTTGCACCAGCTTAAAGACACTGATGCAACTTCCTGAACAGACAGGACTGTGGTGGTTTAAAGCAAACTTTTTTGTGGCTTACTTTAAATCCACTCCCAAACAACTAAAATGGGACATGTTCTGGCTTAAGAGTAAGACATTGTGGTGGTAACACAGGGTTTTTCCCACCTTAAGGTTGTATTTGTAGCATAATCAGTGCAATTCCATGTGTGTTCTTATTTCCATATCACATGTAAAAGTATGCACCGAATCTACATTATATTTCTATGAATAATGACTGATACTTATTACTATTTTGTTAAGTAATTATTTTGACACATTTCTGCCAGAAGTTGCACAGAAGGCAAGAAGTTCTGTTTCTGCAAATTGTCGGTGTAGTTATCAGGGACTAYTCATCCTTGTTTTCATTACTAAAATCCTAATCCCATAATGATGGAAAAGAAGACTGAATAAACTGAGCAAATTATTGGGAATAAGTCAGTTTACATGGGAATACATGTTTATGGAAAGTTTCTGTTCACAGCATGCACAGGCCTAACAAATGCATCTCCTCATTTGCATCCGTCCCCCCAACGGGAACTTGCATAGCCCTCAATTAAATTAAAAATAGCCAAATGAGCCTCAGTGGGTTGTATGTTTCTGAGGGGGAAGTAATTCTGGGTTGCTTGATGTTTCTGACCTATAGAAAGCAAGTAATGCCCCAGCTGGCATGGATGTTGGCATGGGTGCTGTCTGTCATTGCACTGCTGGCATTTCAGGCTTGTATCAAGATCAGCACAGGATAAATACTGGAAAAAATGTAATCACCAATTATTACGCAACGAGCACGAAAATGCCAAACTTTGCACAGAACCTTATTCACAACAAATTATTCAAGCAGCTGTAATCAAGGTCATTTCTGAAACGCATTTCAGAATCTGAAAGCATTTTCAATTGAAATCCACAACAATATTCGGGCCCAACATTCAGTGTTCATTGCCCAACAGCAGAGAAAGCCACAATTGCTCTTGTGTGTCTGGATGCCCCGGGGTGGTGGGGCCAGGCCCCGCAAGATGCACCCACCAGAGCCCTGTCACCCGCCCAGAACGCCAGCACAGCCTGCACAGCTCAGCCTCTTTATCCGGAATGTCAGACCCAAGCGTGACTCACACATTKCCAAAATTGCCATTCCGTCCCGCTGGCGTTTGCTTGGTCCCTTTGCTCTGTGGTGGCTTCAGGCGGGGGCGCTCTTTGCTCTGCAGCTTGAGCCCAGCAGGTCCTGGCATCCCCAGGTCACGGTGACTTCATGGACCTCGTGCATGGTGGCACATGTGCCCACAGCCTAGGGAGCARCCCCTGGGGTTTGGAGCTGGGCACTGGTGCTGGGGCAAGCTGGAACTGGTTCTGCTCTGCTGGAGCTTGGCTGGTCTCGGGGAAATTTGGCTGGGGCTCAAGCTTTTGTAACAGGGGTTTATCCATGCTGCTGCCTAAGCTGGAGAGAGTGGCTGAGTTTCCAGAGGGACAGCCTGCAGCAAGTAAGGGAAGCTGCTGACAAAGGGTCATGAGCAGAGAGGGGGATGCTCTGAAATGCTTTGCTCGGCACATGGAGGACTGTGAGAGATGGTTTTGTAGTTAAAGCTCAGGCCGAGGCCCCCAGAGAGTTGAGCTCAGAGCCTCCAAGCAGAGCTCTGCATCCTTGTGCTCGCATTTCCCATCCACACAATGGGACAATGACCCTCCCTCGGCGCCTGGACGCCAGCAGGACAGTCCCCACGGCAGCTGCGACACGGACACACTGCCCTGCTATGRAAGACAGACGAAGATGTAAAAAATGCTGGCTATGCTTTCCTAAAAAATTGCTGAAGCTTTGCTAGACAAGACCTAGGGGCTCTCCCCGCGGCAGCACCAGAAGTAACTGTGCAAACTGYCCGGCACAATTTAATTCCTTTTCTGGAGTGACTAACACCTCTATTATTCCCATCTGACCTCTGCAGACATCCTGCCACGCAATTGTGTTAAAGTCTGTGGTGAGAAAGATAACYGGGCCTAAAATTAAACCATCCAGTACATTTTTAATATTAGCACAGGCGAGAAGTGAATTCCTCCCGGGTAGAATTCATCTCTTCTTAAACAAGGAAGGAAAACCAGCCTTCAGTACCTCACCACCAGCAGTGCTGTGCTGCGAATTATTTGTCTTTGTGATCCCCTGGCCTGAGTAGAGATTATTCAGTGCAGGGACCTGTTCTGGTGCCACTGCCCTTCACAGGATTGATTCTGAAGGAGGTCCCAGATGCATTGCTCATACAGTTGGAGACTTATTCACACTAAATGTGTGAGCAGATCCCCCCATGTGAATAACCTGGTGATAACCAGAGTCTCATGACATCTTTGCCTCTGGGAGAAAAGCAGCAAGAAAGGCAGCACTGAGCCGCAGCAGGGATATCACAGCCTCCTTTGGCTCCAACAGCATGGCTGCTCTGTTTTCTTTCAAATATAGTTTTCCACCAAAAATAACCCTTCAGGGTTTGYCACGGTGTCTTTTTCACAGTGAACTCCAAAAGCAAGTCAGGCTTGGAGGTGCTGAAAGCTCTTTTGCAGGGCTTGGCAGGCAGCCTGGCACTTTGGGGTACTGCTCGCACTCACTGCCCTGCCCTCCGGCCCCAGCCAGGGCTTTGCTCATTCCACCAGCATGAGGAGAAGGACTCGTTTCAGGGGACAAAGAAATGAATTGAAATGTGACCTGATGAGGCCGCAAAGTCACTGCAGAACTCCGGCCSTGCAGAGGGATGTGAAGTGTCCTCGCAGGCTGTCTCCTGACCGCAGGACCTGTTATCTCGGCATCTCTGACCGGAAAATGCGGCTTGGGGACTGCTGATGGAGAGCCAGAGCAATGGAAGCTTCCTGCGGCTCCGGGACCTTTCCCCAGCGGTCCCTCTGGGGAGCCCCGCGGCTCTGGGATGGGGCAGAGGGGTCTCGTCCCCAAGGCAGAGCAGCCGCGGGGCTCACACTGCAGCAGCGCACACCAGCGCACACCAGCGCACACCAGCGCACACCAGCGCACACCAGCGCACACCAGTGCAGCCGGAGCCCTCGTCGCCCCCGACTTCCCGGTGGGATTTTTGCACTCTTGCGCTCCCTCTGCTGGTCCACAGCCCGGCTCCATTCCCGCACCGCTCCGCACCTCTCCCGCACCATTCCCGCACCGCTCTCGCACTAATCCCGCACCATTCCCGCACCGCTGTCGCATTAATCCCGCACCGCTGTCGCATCGCTCCTGCACCGATTCCACAGCGCTCGGCCCCCAGAGCCCTGATGTTCCCCCTCTGCTCTCCAGGACCAGCAGCACCCTAAGCGTGTCTCCGAGCCAGCCTGCAGCGAAGGAGTAGTCCCAGTGCCAGCCGGACAGACGGTGCTGCTGGGACTGCTCCAAGCAGGGCATGCCAGGATCCAGACGGGATCTGCCCGTCCAAAATAAAAACGCTAAAACACGCTTTAGGGAGTGATACTACCAGACGTAGCTATGAAGAAAATGGAAAAGACTGGACTGGGTCTGCAGCAATCACGGTATTAAATTAAGTTACACACGGGCACAGAGAGGACCCTGGATTTGTCAGCTCAATTTTGTACACACTGAGCAGCTTTTTGCACCAACACCTCTACGGCTTATACTTGGTGTCTCCACTGTCAGAGGTGACCTGCCCTGCTCTGGCATTGCACAGGTACAGCCGGCCACCAACGTGCCACCAGCACAGATGGACRACACCAGCACAGAGCAAAGGCTGCAGCTCAGTGCAGTGGCCACCAGACACCAGCCTGCTGAAGGGGACAAGGACACACCAAATCGGGCCAGGATATTGTGTTGCAAGGYCTGGCTTGCAGGCTGTGCTCCAGGACTGCATGGGGTTCTCCTGCGCTTTCTGTCTCAGCAGTACTTGCCAGCTTTATTAGAAAGCTGGTTGTTGTTTTAAGGCTGCTTTCTAGCGGTTATTGCCAGCGAGGGATGGAGGTGGGGGAGCTGCTCTCTGCACGGCGCAAATGGCAGCTGCCAAGACACCTTCTCCAAGGCCCCATAAAAGCTTGCTTATGGCTCAGGCTGCCTCGTCTCAGCCAGACATCTCAGAGGGTGACCCAGCACGGGAAGCTGCTGCACAGCCAGCCCTCCCAACTCAAAGTCCTGTGTTCCCATCCCCACCCCTGTCCATGCAGTGATGTCCCCACTCACTGCCATGGTTTGGTCATATTCCTGATGTTCTTGGGACTCAGAGGAGCCACTGCTTAGCAAAGGAAGAAACATCTGCCCCAAGCAAGCTAAAAGTCACTGTGCCCCAGGAGCAGCTCAGCATGAAAGGGAGCTCCAAAGCAAGGGGGATGGAAGAGGATGTAAATTAAACAACAGAAAGAATGCTGTTATCCTTCTCAAACAGCCTTCTTCTGTCCTGCACTGTCACTGCACCCTGGGAATCCACAGTGAGCCACTGTGCATCACTCACCATGGAGGCTGTGCTGGGCACATGCTTCACTCTGTCCTTGGCCACCACCACCCCAAAATCCAGGCAAGTCGATGCAGTGTCCAAGTMCAGCCTTTTCTGGGGGCAACAAGCAGCCAAGCAGCTCCCAACAGTGCATGTTGCTGTTTGGGGGGGTGCAGACTCAGCATTTCAGACCTGCTTTCCAGAGCAAACAATAAATCTTTAAARTAAGTGTGGGGTTCTCTGAAAGTGACTGAATTCAATGGCTGAGCCCTGCAACAAAGGCTCTTCCTGAGCGCGGTGGCTCCCTGCCCACCGCCCTCCCGGGGGGACGGCAGAGGCGGCAGAGAGGAGGTGAGTGCTGGCTTCAGTTTGTAAACTGTGACTGCTGGAGAAAACAAAACCTGTACAGACGTTTCAGTAGGTCTCAATGCCTTTCACTGACACAGCTGGTCCCCAGGGGTGACCAGCACCACGAGCTGCGGCTTTTCCCCAACCCCAAGGCACCTGTCTGGCCACGGGACATGCTGCTGAAGCCCTTTTGGGGCCAACACCAGKTGCAAGTGCAGAATGATGCCCCACAGACATTTCTCATGTAGAGCTCACAGTTGGTTTCTGCGTATCACAGGGCTACTCCCATCTAACCACCACCTCACACCCCAAGTSCCTCTAGGGTGTCCTGCTCTGCATTGGTGCCACTGGCAGGGAACAGCCACCCGTGATGGAGGCACCCACCATGACCCCGAGCAGTGCTGCTAAAAGGAAACAGCTGCTTCTGCATTTTGCAGATTGGTCCTTGCCTGAGAGGAGGTGATACTCCACATCTGCCCGACTGCTTGCAGAGCCATAGAGGACAGGACAGGCACAACCGGTGTTCTATAGCACGGGGCATTCTCCAGGTGAAGCATCATCATCAACCCTTTCATTTTGCACAGCTCTTTAGGCAAAATATTTTCCATCGAGAAATCCCTCATCTTTCAAAACCGATCCCTCTACTTTCTGGGAGCATTTTTGTGGATGCAAATAAACAGTTAAATGCATGTTGGTATGTCCCATGCTAATTTTCCTTGGTATCGTGGACAGCTGATATCCTTTCAGGGCACAAAACCACAAAGGCAAAGTAGGTGAAAGTATAGAAGAACCAGGGCTCAGATGGTGAAGCCTTCACAACCAGAGGCTGTCAAAATAAAACAGAAGTTTTTCTACGGCTGAGTATAGCCCTGTTATCTCTCAGGGACGCAGCAAACTTACCCCTCCAAGGAATAGGTGAGTTGGTAACACCAAGTGAGGCAGTCTGGCACAAATGTGCTCAAGGAGAAACTTTACAATATGCTGCCATAAACTCCATTACTGYTGTTAATTCTGCAGCAAAATTATTTTTCCAAATCTTCCCCAGACCAGATGTGGAAATATTTAGCTACCTCTGCACTCCTCCAGGCTCRAGATTGAATTAAGTGTTTCGAAGCAGATGGGAGGTGGAAGGAGATGAAAACCGTGACTGGTTTCAGTGAAACTCATGGATTTCCTAATTCATGGTATCATTTACTTACATCATAAAACTAATTTGGGCTTTTTCTTCTGTCTCTTTACAGTTAGGTATTTTCACCAAGAGGATGAAATTTCTCTTTCTTGCAAACAAAATTGGATTTCTTTCCTGCAAGGAGTAAAGAAATGTGGATTTTATTCCCAGAAGCAAGATTCAGAAATAATTATTTTTTTAATTAGAATATTTTGTTAGATGTAGTCAGTGCAAAATACTAAACTAAAAGGCAGCAGCTCCAATAGCCTGTCTCATCACTGATTATCCCAAACTCAAATCAGACTGGAAAACAAATGGGAGGTCACCTTGCTTCCCCCTGTGGGTTACACAGCCCTTCTCYGCTGGGTTTCTGTCTCCCACCTCCCTGGTGTCCCATGAAGCTGGGACACTCAGCACCATGCAATGCACGTTTATGGGCTTCTTGGGAAGGGCTGAGCTAATCCTGGAAGCCGATGACTGCCCTGCAGATGTGGGTSTCCCACTGCTTTCCTGAGCTGCAGCTGGGGCACAGCAACAGGAGCTGCCCTACCAGACACTCTCCATGCCACCTCCATTAAAAGACATGAATTATTCACAGTTTTCAGTACCCACTGAAATAAATAATGTTGGGCAAACACAACCACACACTTTTTAAGCTGTGCAGCTCTCAGGGCAGATGGGGATTGTGCTGTCCACAGCATTTGGATGTACACGTGCATTTTTGCAGGGAGCTCTGCTCTGTCCCCTCACGTCTGGTCGGGTTCCCCGCCCCAACACCATTCAGACCCATTCCCAGCAGGACAGGCTTTGGGGCTGGCATGGGGCCTGATCCTGCACCCCAACCCAAGGGCAGCCTGAAGGTGCTGCCCCCTCACTGCCTGCACACCCTTCCCCTGTTCCCTACGAGAGCTTTGTGTTATCACACCCACTAGACTTGACATTTCATGAAGAAGAAAAATTAATGAAATATGAGCAGAGAGAAGCACTAATTTAGGAAAAGTACTAATTAGACATATTCTGGGTGGTCTCATTTTGGCATTCTGCCTTCTGAGCTAGACTGGTTTTGCTGCTGCTTCCCTTTCTCACACTTTCTCCCTTCCTCTCTCACCTTTCCCAGCACCTACAGCCATCTCTGCAGGGGATTTCTGTGGTGTCTGGTCCTGGTGTTGGGGGGTCACAAGGCACTGCTGGTTGCCCCTTGATTGGGTGCAGGGCAGGACTTTGCTTCCTTTCCCCAGGCTGTTGTATCCTTCCTCAGCACACAATGCTTGGGACACCCRCAGTGTCACACGAGCCAGGGCAGGTCACAGGCACAGAGACACCAAGGCACAGGAAAGACCAGGGATGACTGCAGCTTTCAAGTGACAGTGTCCAGTGATGTTGTTAAACACATGTGTGTATATATAAATACTTCTTTTTTTACAAATAATGCTAAATTTTCATTTTCAGTGGCGARCATAAAGCTCTTGATTGATTTCACTGGAATTGGGCCAGATGTGGCAGCTTAATGCCTGGTATTCTGTCCCAAAAGACACAATTGTACGTGAATTTGCAAAGCAGTGTGTGGTGCAGTCACTCTCCCTTGCAGGTTTTGGCCTCCTGCTCATGCAATATCTCTGCACCCAGGACAATATGAGAAATACAACTTGAAGCATGTTTTGACATTGCTTCTGCACTTTGCTTAGTTAATTCCTGGTACAAATCTGAAGTTTTACACAGGAAGTCAGATCCTGCATGGCTTTAAATTCCAGATTAATGCCTGAAGCCTCTACTCTAGTTGGAGGCACCATGAGATAGAAAGGTCTTAGAAGAAAGTAAGATGTGATGAAGTGCCTCCCCACGAGCTGTGCCAGCATTGATGATAGGGTGTGAGCAACAATTCTTCATCCTGCTCCTCAGAGCAAAAAAACACTCTGCACTACAGCAGGTGCAACTCAAGGTAATTGAGTAATTAAAAAAACCTGAGCAATTTAAGGTAAAAAGCTTGTGTAAAGGTATATTGTGCCCTAGCCATACAGAAACTTAATTAATGTATATCCCCAGGAGCAATGCTTGTCTTCCTGTTAAAACTCTGCTAATAGGATGACTGGAGCACAGCCAAGCTGCACACCCAGTGCCATGATTTCCTTCCCCCCCTGGAACAGAGCACAAGCAGCTGGAATCAGCACAGAATGGCTATTCCAGCTTGAAAATGCCTTGTTAGAAGGCAACACTTCTCTTCAGAAAAACACCAGTCTCCAGAAGGGCCATCAACAAAACCTAGGATTTTCAACAGCAATCAAAATCTTTATGGGAGTTGGGTCCCTTGAAAGCCCCCTGAGAKAAAATGTCCCTAGGTGGGGGTCCAAGAGCTGCCAAAGCAAGCAGTGGTCTTAGTGGACCACTTAGTGGTCAAGTGGTCTTAGGTTGGAGAGCCACAGTGCTGCATGACACTTCCCAAAGCCTCTCCACTCCTTCCCAGGGTGGGAAAACAGGGACATACCAGCAGAGAGTTTGGGCCTAGTGTGCTGGGCTGTCTCCAGCATTTGGACCCTTGCTCATTTCCTGCATGAGCCCAGCCCATCTCTCAGAGATGCACAGCCTCACTGCTTGSGTTTTCTTTAGACCATTCTAGGAGSTAGCCTTTAGGAAWTAMTACMTCTTCCAGGTAAAAAGCCAGGAGCCACACTGTCTTTCCTAGGAGGAGGGCCAAGAGCACCTAAAGACAACACTAACCTGCCATTTCACAGACTCCTTGCATGTCTAAGGGGTTCCTCCTGAAGCTATTGCCTTGAACTGTACAAAATGGCTCTTGGACAGTATAATTTAAGACTATGTGTCCTATGGCAGAGATCCATGGGGTGGTCATGGAGCACAATACATAAAATATTCAGCTAGAAATATCAGTTTTCCTACAGTATCAGCATAACAAGGACTTTTGCAACTCTCTGATGTTGGGACTGGTTTGTATTGCAAATGTCCTTGTCTAATCTACAGCTCTGTATTAAATAACACATTATCCTATCATGACATTTTGCTTTGCCAAGAGAGCACAATATTTATATGTACATGCCCACAGCACTGCCTTTCTGACAGAGTACTGTATCAATGACAAATTGCAGGTTTGGTAACACAAGTCACAAAAAGTTTTAAACATGCTGGCTTTGGGGAAGTCAGAGGAACTTGTTTAGATACAGAACAATCGCAGGAACAGACAAATTCATTGCGTGACGATAAATATTGATCTTCAAAATTGTTAAAACTTTYGGATGCAGAAGCTGSAGAGCTGCTGTACCAGATAATATCTCAATGCTATTTCAAATCAAAATGCAAAAATCGCTTTCAAGATGTGAGCAGTTCTTCATTCATGAGGTGGGACATTTGCTGATGGCATTGGCTCAAGGACGAAGCCAGCAGACATCTCCACAGCCACTGGGCTGGTGGTCATCCCACAAAGACCACACTTCTGCTTCTCACTGCCAGAAAGAGACAGAAGTGGGAAGTGCTTCAGCCCTTTCTGGAGTGACCTTGACGTGTAACTTCCCCCCCACCCCCTTGAACTCTGCTTTTTGTATCCTGCCTCTGTTCTCTCTCAGATTCCATGGGAAAACCTGTGCAGTGATTTTGGGATGTGATCCTGMAGCAGCATCTTCTCCCCCACCCTTCTGTCCATGCTTGTTGTAATTGATGCATCCATGAGGAGAGCTCACAAAAGGGCTGGAAATATACAGGGAAATGGGTCAGAGCTGACCCCAGGCTCTGAGCAGCCAGGTCACAGCAGCAGTGCCAAGGGCTTGCCTGGGACAGGCTGGAGTATCTCACTCTTCCCCACCCTGAATTTAGTTAGAATGTTTTACAGGCAGTTTTCTATCGAAATGTCGGCCGCGTTATCAACCCGCCCCCTCCCCTGCACATAATCAAAATATTTTGATAACCGAAAAATGTCAGGCAATACAGCAAATTTTGCAGTAAATAAATACAGCAAATAACTGCAAAGGCAAGGAGGGGAGGAGTGGGGAGCTGGTGTCTCCGCTGAAGGTTTCCATCCCCAAACTACAAAAAGATCCTTCACAATCAGTGTTTCCACAAAAACCAGAAAAATAACCCCTCTCTAGTGAAAGAAAGGAGGCTGATGGTAGGGAATGTCACACTGCTGGTTCAGAGCTGCAAGAGCAGAGCACAACCCCAGCACAGCCATGTGTGGGCCCAACATGGCCCGGCCGCTCCTCATGGTGGACAAGGCCCGACCCCATGAACGGCCCAGCAAACAGACCCTCGGCAGGATCCTCAACACTCACCAGAAATGTCTGACAAATTGCAATGACAAGGTTGCGCTGGCAGGCTGGATGGCAGGCAGTGAAATCCCTCTCYAGACAGGGCCACGCTCCGGGCACTCTGTGAGGCAAGGGAGGGTGAGAGATGCTGCCAAAAACCCATCGGCGCGGCCGCCACACCCGTTTGGCGCCATGAGGAGAGCGGCTGAGGCGGCCGCAGGCACTGAGGGTGCCCGGGAAGCCAAGACTGGGACTGTCACACCACACACAGAGCTGGGGGAACTGCGGAATGCCGGAGCTGGTGAGCAAGGACACATGAAGGAGATGTGGAAAGAAACCGAGCACTAACCCACTGTTCAGTCTGCTCACAAGGGACTGAGAGGCTGGTGGAAGGGTTAGTGTTGAAAACAGAGCTCAGGAGGGGTAGTGCAGTAAATAAAAGGCYTCGGTTCCCATCTGCATGCCAGGAATCCCATTCTTGTTCTCCCTTTACATGTGTACCCACACCTGGTCCTTGCCACAGCCCCAGGCACCCCGGGCACTCCCTGTGCCCCACACAGCCCTTGCAGACACAGGGATCCCCCTTCCCATGCTAACCCCAGTGTCAGGATGCAGTTAGGGGCTGACCAGACTCTCATCCAGCAGCAGCACAGTTTATTAGCCCAGTAGCAGTGGAAAGTTTCCAGGCTGGGCAGGAYGCTCTGGCAGAGGCAGCGGGGGAGCAGGGGCTGCACAAAGCTCTTGCTGCAACTGGAAAGCAAGGGCAGCGTGGGCAGCACAGCTCTCAGACCCGYGGGCTGCTTTTGAAGAGGTGTTTCTCTTCAGCCGTTTGTCCCCTCCAATGCCACCTGTCCCACCAAMAGCCCTCCTCAAAGGGCACGTAACCTCCGAGCTTTTTGCTTTATTTTCCTTCCCCTCACAGACAGCAGATGCAAGCCCAGCATTTGAGCTGGTGCTGGGCAAACAGAATTGATCTCCTCAAAGAGCTTCCTACCTTTACCACCCGCCTGCAGCACTGAAGGAGCAGTCACAGCTCACCCCTGTGTCAGGGAGCAGAAGCATCTCAGCAGGCCAAGTTTCACATGTGTAGTGCGGGATGTTTATTTTTTTTAACCAATTCCACTSCTGCCATCTCTGCAAGGGCATCACATTCTGAGCGTCTGACAAGCCCCAGYCCAGCTGGGTGTCTGCATCCCGAGGCAAGGGAGAGCCAGTGGGCCTCAGAGCATCTCCACATTCTCTGGAGTGTGATTGTGATGCCCTGAGAGCCGGGGGATGGCAAGAAACAGGACCTTGGCAGGGCCCTGCCAGGTGTGCCCTTGGGAGGGCAAACAGCTCTGTTGGGGTATTTTGGGCTTTTTGCTTTCAGCCCCAGTGATCCGTGGGGAGGTGCATCTCTGCTTGGAGGCAGCAACCGTGCAGCATCCATCTGCAGAAGAACCCCAGCAAACAGAACCCCTCGCCCTTCCCCCGGTCTCTGTGAGCAGCATTCATTCCTTGCTCTCGCTGTAGATCCGGCATGCCGAGTCCTTTCTCCCCAAGAGTATTCTCCCTTTACAAAGCAAGATCATAAAGCAGTGACATAATCCAAGCTTGGCAAACACTTCTGCTGATGTTAAGCCAGTGCCTTTCGTGGTTCTCACTGCAGCTTTTGAGGCCATGATATACATGGCGCAACCAGCTGATTAAATGTGCAGGAGCCTCCCAAGATACCATTTCATCCGAAACGCTGACATTTATATTTGACTTCCAATAAGTGTGGGGCTTTTTAAAAAAAAATTTTAATTAGTTCTCAGAAGGGTGGGAGTCAGACGCAGCTACACAATGAAGTTCTCCACAGAATAGGTATGATTCAACCAGATGACTCCTGGCCAGACTTCCTAACCCATCTACCTTGCAGCGGAGCCTTGAAGCCAAATTAATTAGAGGCCACCCACAAGTAGATGTGATTCTGTGTAGGTGAATCTCTTTGCCCATTCATTCCTTACCACATCTGCTGAGATCTCAACATACATGCTAAGGGTGAGTGGGAGGGCTCTGGTGCTAAATAAATGACTCAATTCGTTTCGTTTTGGCACCAAGACTCAGCCAGCCAGTGAGGCTGAGTAGTAAACAATAGTAATGTGGAAAAAAAGTTAGRAAAAAAARAGGCAGCATATAAGATGCCTCAATGAAGAGGTGTGATTGTTGGCAAAACGTGTCCCATTTGAGTTTATGGGATGTACTGAGTCTTTTTATTAGGGATACTTTTTGCTATTAGCGTAATAAAAAAGGACCAATTGTTTCTGCCATCTGAGAAAACTCTTGGTGGAACAGGCAGAAATCCAGGAATAATTAAGAAAATAATAGTGCACACCCAACAAGAAAAACATTATTTGTTTAAAGATGAAGTCCCTCTAGAATACTTGGTAGTGATTGCGTTTCTTTCAAAAGAGGGGGAAAAACCCTTCTAAATGAAAAGCAGCAGCCATCAGCTCGTTTCTAAGATCTCGAGTGGAAAAAGCGTGGGGCTGTAATCCCCCTCAGTGGTRAGGCTTTTCCGTTTTCATCGCTCTTATCAGCCTCTGCAAGTTGCAAAATAATAGTGTTTTGCCCCTACATGTTTCCATCAGAGGATCAGAAGCACTTCACAAAGCAGAATTAAATGAGCTTCWCTGCTCACCTGTGAGAACAGAGCAATTATTTAGCAACAGGGTTTGGGGTTTTTTTTACTCTTCGGAGTGGRGGTAGAAAGAAAAACTGAAAGAAGATTACAAACCCACAAGGCCAACATGAGACCTGACAGCTTTAACAATTTCCAATGATGAATGTGACAAATCTGCAAGTTTCTGACCGCCAGATCTGGCTTCTCCTTTTGGAAGGGAACACTTTGCCACAGCATCATTTTTCCCAAGCCTCAGCTTGCCAGGCTCCCCATCAGCACAAACCACCATCCTCCCAAATCCTGACTCTTCACACACACAAATCTTCAAAAACACATGTCTTTGAACAGCCCATCTTCTCTGCGAGTGTGTGGTGGTGCCATCCCACAACAGGATGTGCAATGTGGCCTTCTAAATCCTGTGTGACTTCAGCCAGGTTATAAAGCACGTGGGAACACGGGGAAACACCTGAGTCTGCAGGTCGGGGAAACGCACACTGACAGCGTTTGTGGAGAACTTAGAACCACAGTAATGGAGAAAGAAGGAACGATTTTAAGTCTCACTCTGACGTCGTGTGGATGCATGGATAAAGCCATACACCGAGTAACAAGACATCAACTTTTACCCAACCAGGGCTGGAAAAGCATCATCCCTTCTCCGGTTGGGTTATGAGAGACGGAAGAGGCAGCAGAACGAGCCCGTTCGCCCGTGCAGCTCTCGTGTTTTACACACATCTGCTCACTTTTCCTCTAACTGAAGTTTTTTCTCCGCACGCGGCTTTCGGCGGCTGCGGGGGCGCGGCGGTCCCGGCTCAAAGCCCCGGACCGGGGGCAGGTGAATCCTCCGCCCGGTGCCCCTCGCACCCGCTGCCCGGTGGAAGCCGTACAGCACCCCCAACCCGGCCGAGCCCCCGGAGCCGCGCACAGCCCGCCCGGCGTTCCCGGAGCACCGCCCGCCCCTCCTCTCCTCTCCTCTCCTCTCCCCGCCCCGCGCCGCGCCCAGCCCGGCCCGGCCCGCCCCGGCGGGCGGTGCTGCGGCCGCCCCCGCTCCCAGCAGCCCTTGCAGCCGCCTACAATGAAATTTGCGAAGTTTTTTCGGTTTCGGCGCCATTTTCGAGTGGACTCGGAGGTGAGGAGGGAGGGCGGGCAGGGCGGCGGGGCCGGGGCGCCGCGGGGGGCAGCGGGCGCTCCCCGTTCTCCGTTCTCGGTGCGGGCGGCACGGCCCGGCCCGGCCCGGCCCCGCGGACAGGGCTGGC
>NW_026623567.1:475854-482926 GCF_030028575.1 Malurus melanocephalus
GCCGCCCCGCGCTGCCCCGCACAAAAGCGGCCCCGGGGGCTCGGCGGTGACAGCGGGGGGACCCGGGGGGCGGCGGGCGGGGTCCCCCCGGGCCGTTGGTGCGGGAGCGGTGCTCGGGGCCGGTTCCCACGTGGGTGCGGGGCGCCGCGACGACCCCCCGGTGCCTCTTCCTCATAGTTTGTGGGTTTTTTTGGTTTTTTTTGTTCTTCAATATTAATAATTTTTTAATCTTTTTCTTTTAAGCCGTGCCCGCCCCCCGCAGGTGTGGCTCGGGGTTGATTTTTTTTTTTTTTTTCCCCGTTTCCCTCTTTTTTTAAAGCAAACGCGGGGACCCGCGGGCTGCCGGCCCGGCGCGGAGTCTGCGCACCCCCGCACGTAGAAAATTGTTTTATACATTAAAAAAAAACATACTAGTGTAACCAAAGAATAATTCGCCGACATAATCTAAAATACTTTAAAAAAATTGGCAGCCAGCTTTTGCTCTTTTTTTTCCCTTTTCCCCTCGCTGGTTACTTGCTTTGTACAGGAAATTTGAATATCCTGGCAAGGGCCAGCTTCCCAGGGCAGCCTCGCAGTGCTCCGGGAGCTGCAGTGATGGAGCAACATGCACAGCACTGGGACTTTTCCCTCTAATTCATCCTACGTACATTATTTTTCCCTTTTGTGCAGGTATATAAAGACAATTTTTTTGTATTTGGGGAGCGAGTTTTCCAAGATTAAAACATTAATTGCTCCCCCAAAAAACCAGAAATTCTGCTTGTGTGTCGTATGCACGTTAAGTGTAGGTGAGGGACCATCTGCCAAGTTTCATCATCTTCTGTTCTGAAGAAATCCAAAGAACTCACCGGCAACTGCGAAAGTCTGTATTTAGTTAATCCACTTTGGTGGGAAATACAGTAAAATRGAACTGCTAATGCAGTAAACGTTTATGAAATATAAGAGGGAAGCTTGAAGTAATGCTTCAGGCAAACTGACCCAAGTCTAAAATGGAAAAAAAAAGCTTGCTTGTTATGGTTTGAATTATTCTTCATCTGACCAAAAAAGAAATAGTTTTTTGTTTGTTTTTTTTCCTGTTCTTAACAAATAAACTTTATAGGAATTGGGCTTCCAGATCTGACCCTTGTTGTTTAGAGCTGGATGAGATGACAATGCAAAAACTTGGAAGTAACAAGAAGCATCATACTTTTCTTCTCCTCAGCAGTGTGGAGAAAAAACTGGATCCTGGAATTTTACTGTGGATTTTACTRTTTTTCTGGAGTGCTGTAAGTTGAAGTCTTGTCCCGCAGGCCTTTGCGAGCGCCAGTAGCTCCCTGTCCCACTAACACCCTCGCCTTGGTAAACACAGCTGATCCTGCTGGTAACAATGTCAGGGTCGAGTTTCACATCGAGTGAAGTTAACGAATTCATTTTTTGCATTATTTGAATCTGCCCTTTGTAGCTGCAGTTTGGTTTCGGGTGTTCGGCCCCACCTAAGAGCGYGTTGATGGTGTGTGGTTTAGCGCGGGGAAGGTGCTCTGTGCCCGAGGGAAAACGTGCCGGGGTTTATATGAACTGTGTGCTGCTTCCCTGACCCTTTTATGGGCAAATTAGTGACAAAAAAAAATTATTTTTGATGAAGCGCGTGAGAAATGACCCGCTCTCACACAGCTTCAGCAAGAACAGGGTGAAAATATATTTTCTGCCTTTATTTTGTGCCCCCAAGAGTGAGTCCTGGCTGGTCAGAGCAGCGATTTTGGGTGATGGGGGGATGCGCTGTAGGTGCCGAGCAAATGAAAGTAACTTGGTGGTGCAGTTCCCACGTCCGACTGCTCGGGCTTCTCCTGCTGCAACCCTCGATCGCCTTCAGCAGCCCTGCGAGGCAATTCCTGCCGGGAGTGGCAGAGCTGGAACCATGTGGTGGCTGTCGATCAAACACCGGCTCTGGTCCCAGCTATTGGCCACATCTGTAAATATTAGGACGTGACTTTTGTTTAAACCTCATTGTTCAAAGGGAGGCAGCAACGGAAGAGTTGGGATTTTTCAGAGCCAGGCAGATACGAAGTGTTCTGGTGGTGTTACTCACACCCTTATTTTCGTTTTGTCACCGTAATTTTGCCTTGCTAATGAGTGTCTGGGACCTTCAGCTGTAATGAGCTGATTTATTTTAGTCTTTTTGTAAAATAATAAATGCCTTTTTTTCCCCAGTTGTTTCAAATGAGAACAATGACTTGAGGATTTGTTTGTGTCTGTCTCCTGGAAAACTGTTTGATACCAGAGCTAGGGTTTTTGTTCCTGTTTTTTTTCTGTGTATCAGAAATGCTTGATATTTGCTTATCTTTGAGCTCACCTAGYCTTGAAGCGTGTGGGTCAGTAAAGGCTCTGTATGCAAATCTGTCCTGTCATGGGCTTCTGTATTTATTTCCTTTCCTTTCCCATAGTGCTTCTTCTCACATTTTTTTCCTTCTCTTTTTTTTCTGGTTATTGTCAGTGAGGAGGCATGAGGTTGTATTTTAAGGGAGTCCTGAATTTCAGGGCGAATTAGTTTTGGTTTTGTGTGTGTGTTTGGGATTGGAACGGGGGGGGGATATGTTTTTTACTTAATTGCCCAATATACTTTGGCAAGCAGAAGTTGCATTGTTTTGTGGATTGTATTAATGGTTTTCTGCATGTTCAGATTCCCCAGTTATTTGGGGGATTTAATTAAACCTCTGTAGGTGGCTGGCTTACGTAGATGACAGGTAGAAGTTTCTATTTCTAGAAAGAGCTGATGCACGCACTGCGGGCGTGGAGCTCGTGGCAGCAGAAGGGCTGTTGCAGTGCTTTTGTATTGAGATGGAGCTTTTGGGGCAGTTCTCCTCATGTTTGGGACTGCCAGGAAGCAGGACACTCCAGCTCCTGGCTGAGGTAGGGTGCTGCTTGAAGTTGAAGGTGTTCCTGGGATGCTGCCTCCACCTGACMGTGAGAGGGGACACTTGTGGTGCCACCACAAAAGGTCCAATCCCAAACATTCTCCCTGCATCTTAGTTGCCTGTCCTAGGTCTGGTTTATCCCCTAAACCAGCATATTAAAATGTTTTCTTTGCTTCTGGTCTGCCAGGACTGATAGAGTTGTTCTTGCTGCTGCTGTTTTACCCCTTCAGGGTGGGGTGRTGGGCTTGCTGATGGCTTTCCCACCAGAGCTGCCCCTGTTTTTTTCTGGCTCATCCCTCCTTGCTGTACAGCACCTGGGTTATCATTTGGGATTACCCGTGTGCCTTGGGTACCACTGCCCAGAGCCACAGTGTGCCAATGGTGCTGGTAGCTCTGGCTGCAGGAATGGGGGGATGGAGAGAGAAGGGATACAGG
Source organism: Malurus melanocephalus (assembly GCF_030028575.1). Taxonomy (NCBI): domain Eukaryota; kingdom Metazoa; phylum Chordata; class Aves; order Passeriformes; family Maluridae; genus Malurus; species Malurus melanocephalus. Next base: position 479,178 of record NW_026623567.1, read on the forward strand.
CATTCTGCTTCATAGTCTACCCTATCTGCAGCTGATATTTTTTTTGTCTGATTTTAAAAATACTCGCACCTAGTCTGTGTGTGCCTCGGGAGGGGAYCTGCCCAATRKCCYCAGTCCCCRCTCTGCCAGTGCCTTGCAAACYCTTCTGTTGTTGCTTTGTAGCTCCYRCTGAAGCAGTGAGTGCCTGRTTGTGTCCAGGGAGTCTGTGMGGAGCTGATGTGCCYATGTTCACAGGTGAGTTGGGAAGGTAAGCTCATGTCCTMCCTGCTCCAAAATACCTGCAGCATCTGCGTCCCTCTGGGTAAATGCAGCTCCCTCTGACACACATATCCCTTCTTGGATACTGCAGGTAAACTCAGATTGTCCTTTCAGCTGCCAATTTCTGATTTAAAGTTGAGTTTCCAAAGCGCAAACTAAGTTTGAAGGAAGTGTGAGAATGGGATGATTCAAACACACAACTTCCTCTTGCATAAAATATTGATGCCATCGTGTCATAAACACGCATATTTTCTTAGATACGTATTTCACTGCCTATCCCAAATTTCCAGTTGCCCAATACTTAGTGTGAATTTTCCCTCTGTGCTAGAGGCWAGTGGAGATGTATTGAGCCCTTGCTTTGAAAAGTCCTCCTTGCTGAAGAGAGTTCTTGCCCTCGTTGTCAAACTAGGCAAAAGTCTGGTTTATATAAATACTAAAACATTAATTAAAATGTGAACCTCAAACACCATCAAAATGGCTTCTAAAGCTAAAGTTGTTTGCTGTTGCTTTTTTCTTTTGGAGTCACTTGAAGAGATGAAAGAAATAAGATTGCACAGGTACAGTCAAGTAAAACATTGTTACAGAAGTAATTAATGGTAATGTTACGTGGGGGTTGTTTTGATTTAGCTTGTACAGGTTTAACACTGGGTACGTGTTGGTTTTGCAGCAAGTAGCAGTTGCTCRTTAGGGAGTTGGCCCTGGTGCTGTCAGTGCTGAGGGCACTGAAGTGGTGAAAATGTACTGCTTTTTTTGTTGGCAAATATTTGATTTGAAATTTGAAATCACTTGGCATGGGTCACGAGAGCTTTTGAAATTCCTATTTTTAAGTTTGTAAAGAGGCAGGGAMTCGGCAGCGCGTTGGGCACAAGGAGATGGCACAAGAATTTGAACCCAAGGCGTTGTTTCTGACATTGTTCAGTTTTTTTTTGTGATGCTGCTTTTTAAGAAAATGAATTGAAGGAAGTTGTCACATAACTGGGGCGGGGGGGGGAAAGTTTGAAAGGAAACACAAAAAATGTCAGTTTGTCTGCCTGGCTCCCGTGCAGCCCTGGCAGGCTGGTGTGTAAGTGCCACTGGCAGCTGCCTTCTGCAGGGCTGCAGCCCCTCCCTGCCCTGCTCTTGTGCTTTCTGGAGTTCCAGAGGTCTGTAATTTCTGGTCACGTAGGGTTTGCCCATTCACATAGTAAATAAGCACCCTTTAGTTTTTTTTTTCAAAATAAGGATTTTTTTTAGGTATCTCGGAAGTAAATTTGAGCTGAATAAAAGTGTTTTAAGGAAAACCTGACAGTTTTAATCTGTTGGAATCTGGATTTATGTATCTGAAATATTAACATTGTGACTTCTGGAAAATCCTTGATGTTCAGCATCACTGAAGGAAAGTACAAGGTAACACTTCCCCACAGACCATTTGGGAGGACTGGGAAGGTCTGCAGGTTCTTCACAGCAGCAAAAGCAACAGATCTGCTGGATATGAAAGTATAATTTGCTGGGACCCAATACGTTTGGWTTGGGGCTGGGAGGAATAGTTAATTTCTGATCATGTTTCTGAAACTGGTTTGCTTGCACTGTATAACTGTTTGTTCTCTTATAGTTACAGACTGTCTGATAGCACCTATGAAGAAAAAAAACCCCTGTCCTGTGGTGGTAATGCATGCATGTTAAATGTCTTCATTGTAGAATGTTCTTCAGTTCTTTATATCATGGTTAAAAAAAATTATATATATATATATATTCAAAATACCATTTGGAATGTCAACATTCAGTGGGCTTTGAGGAGATGTAGCAGCACATCATGGTTTGTAGGGACAAGGAGATACAGACCATTCTGGGCTGCCTCATTACCTCAAGGATAAGACAAGAAAATGAGCTTCTGGTTATCATAGATGTGGAAGCTAACACATTCCCATGTATCTCGTTAGCTCAGGTATGTGTAGACACGTTCTCTTGGTGCTTGTGTTGTGCACATCCTTTGCAGCTACAAATACATCCCCTATGAGCTCGTGTGCGTGTGGCCCCGCAGGCAGGAAGGACTTTTAGCTCCTTTTTGTTCTCCATCGTGGGCATGACCACATCCTGTGCTCTATCTACCCCTCACCTATTGCTCTTTGGTCCTTTCCCTGGCAAAGGATCGGCCAAGGGCCCCTTGCCCCATGTTTGGGGCAGAGAGGGGGGTCTGGAGGCCGTGGAGAGCTGTCAGCAGTGCTCTAGCAGCACGTAAATACTGGAGTTTGGGATTGCCTGTTGCTCTCCAGTATTGCATTGCTGCTTTAGTGAGGCTGGAAATCGGTCCCTGCCGCAGGAGCCGGGGCTCTGGCTSTTGGGGTCCCTCCCTGGCACCCCCACGGTGCCTCCCCCACTATTGGGGGCTCTTGGCTCCCACCCCAATAAACCACTGCAGAGGCAGCAACCAACCAGGGCTTGGTGTCGTGAATGGGGAAGGGGTGGGGGCTGCACCCCAGCGCTGCTGCTGGGTACCCAGAGCCCCAGCCTGGGAGTGGAGGGGGCAGRGAGCWCTGCCCACTGTCCTRGAARAKGGGAAAGAGCCCTTCCCTGGGCTCKGGGGGGAGGGAGGACCTGGGGCTGCACAGTGCCAGTGTTGGCCCCTGAGTTCACCCTCTCAGCAGCTGGGGAGGGGTCATGGGGACATTGTGGGGGTGCAAGGGCTGGTGAGGCCCAGGGCTTCAACTGGGGGAGAGGGACAGACCCTGGTGTTGTGCCTGGGTGTTCCTGGGGAACCCTGGTGTCATCTTTCCCTGATTTCAGCAGCTGCCCCAGCTTTGGTCAAGATCCCCCAGCTCGGGCACAGCTGGAGTGGGGGGGGCTGCCACTGCCCAGCAGCATCTGGAAACATTTGGGCCATGGTGGAAAGAGTTTGGACCACCTGAGTATTTGTCTGCAGCCCCACCACTGCAGCAGTGAGCTCCTCCAGAGCTGCACCAACCCCATGGTGAAAGGTTTTTCCATGATATTGCACCACTGGAAGCTTCCAAGCCCTGCTGGAAGAGACACAAGGACCACCATGGAGTCAGGGATGCTCCTGGGAAGGGCTGGGGTGGTGCCTGCCTGGCTTTTGGGTCCTACCAGTGATGGTGCATCATTAACAACCCCAATCCAGCAGCTTCCTTGTGGCTGAATTCTAGACCATTTGGGTTTTTTTAGCTATTTTAAGGAATTACTGAATCACAGCCAGTAGTTGTAGGGCAGGGGCAAATCTTGCTGATTTTCAGCTTGGATCCAAGCTGCTGGACTGCACAGGACATCCCTGGAACACAAATGTCTCTGGCATGGGGGAGGTGTAAGGGGGATGTGGAGCAGCCCCTGCCCTCAAAGGAGTCCAGCTCTCAACGTTTGGACACAAAACTGATGCGTTCTGAACCAGACACTGGTATTCACACACGTGTGTGTAAAATGGTTCAATCCCACACAACAAGCTGTTAATTGCCATATAATATATTACTTTCCCTCAGGAAAATAACTTGATGAGTGACTTG
>NW_026623567.1:483306-484855 GCF_030028575.1 Malurus melanocephalus
AAACTTCCCTGTTCGTGTAGGGTAAAGCAAGATGTATTTCTTTTTGTTTAAATGTGAAATCTGCTGCATCAGGAATGYGTGTGACCACTGGAGGAAAAGTCTTTGAGCTTCCTCAGTTTTTGGTGTGATTTTATAAACAAGCTGGAAGGCAGCAGTTCCCTGTGGTGGGTAAATACGTGCAGCACATCATCACACCACTGTGTGGCTGCTGGGCTTAAAAGATACTCATTAAACAACCCTCTAAATCACACATTTCTGCACCAATCTTCATTTTTTTTTAAAGTTCCCCCAGACCAAAACTCTCCCACGTACTAAGACTCACAGTACCAGGTACTTCCATTAGAGCTGGTGGTGTGGGAGTCAAGCGAGGTGTTGCAGATTCCTGTAAGTAGTGGAAAAGCAACCCAAAAAGCCACCTTATCTACCTTCAGCGTTTTCCTGCTCACCTCCTTTGATGCAGAAGGAATTTTTGGCAAAGTTTGGCAGCTCATTGTGGTATCCAGCATTATCTTGCTTTCCTTGCTCTTCTTGCCCACCCACCTCTGCTTTTCCTCAGCTCACATCCAGCGTGTTCAGAGCCAGGACTGGCTTTGGCAGGTGTTTGCGCAGTGCCTTGCACAACAGCAGCTCCCAGGGCCTGATGTTAATGACTTCAGGTCTTGCTCTTTGCACTACAGAGMCCTTTCATCTGCTTCACTCTCTTAGTAAGGGTAGGCTGGGTACCCAGCTGTGAAGCTGCACAAAGAAAAAAATCTTGGGTTAAATTAGATGTKGCAGGTGTCAGCCACGTGGCAAAGCAGAAGCCAATTCACCTGTGCCACGAGGGTTTGCTAAAGTGACAGTGATGACCAGTGCAAACGATGGCTCAGGTGCCCTGACGACACAGTGGTTTCTGGCAACAAACTCACCAAATGGAAGAAAAACACAAATTCAAGTATTCTATTTCCAGAACCAAAGTGTAAGACATTGCTCTCTGCAATTTCTCATGTAAACTCATCCTTGTGGCTGTTCAAGTAACAGGATACCGAACATTACTCAAACTACGATTCAAGTAAAGCATATATTCATTTATAAACTGTCCACAGTGAGTTCTCATGCCCCATGATTCATAAGAGAAAATATCTTACCCCTCATACTGAAAAGAAATTTGAGCATGCAGGACTGCCAGGTAAGGTCTGATGGCCGGGAGGGAACTGGGGGTGTGGGAGATGCAGCTCTGCAGGAGGGAGTTGTGGTTATGCCGTACTAAAAAGCATAGGGTGGTTTTCTAATTGCAAGTTAAGGAGTTTACACCACAAAAGATATTTCTACACCGTGTTTAGTATTCTCTGCTTAAGGGTRTTTTGTGTTTTGTGAATGGAAGAGAAAAATTCATCACAAAAAGAACTGGAGGATTAAAAATCTGATAAAGGCACTGCAGTGAACATTTAGAAGCTCACACACACACACACACCCCCGTGCCCTCCTCCTCCCTGCCTTAGAGCTGGCTTAGTCACGTCCCAGTTCCTCAGATGTGAAAGAGGCAAGTGAAGCATCAGCATCGCTGCTC
>NW_026623567.1:485132-540674 GCF_030028575.1 Malurus melanocephalus
AGGATTTTATCCCGCTCCCACCTGCAGGACAGCCAAGCCGAGCCCTTGTGCTTCTGGCAGCCCTGCCGAGCTCCCAGCGGCACAGACGGAATTCCCTGCGGATCCCGGGGCTCCAGGGGCAAACCCAGCCCCACACCACCCTCCAGACACTCCGCCAGGCAGAACCAGTGCGGACACACGGGGTTTTTCATGGCAGGGCTGGAAGAGGTGATCTAAACAGCGTCATTTCACCATCAAGAGTAGCAAAGTACTCTGTGAGAACTAAGTTTTGTCGAAGTCTCTTTCAAAAGCAATCCTGTAGCATTGCCGGTGGTACTGCTGAGATTTCCGGATTGTAAATTGGGCACGGATGAGCTACCCAGCTCCAAGAAGCCACCTAAGAGAGCTGGGGCTGGAAATAGCTGATTTCTTTGTAAGGACACAGTATCTACTGGGATRTTTTCCTGACTGTGAAGGGCTGGGGTCGGGAATCACAACCTGTGAGAGGGCACAGRCTGCCTGGGAATCCTCTCACACACACCTGATGCCCGAAGCTGTATCTTACAGGTACCATTTGCTACGAGTCACCTGGAGATAGAAAGACACCTGAGAGTTCGTTCCCTTTCCAGTTATAGAGAGAGGAAAACAAGATGCCATTAATAATGACCTGCTAGATAAACACCAGCCTCTTCCTCCAACAGGTTCATCTGCCTGCACCTTGATTTATGCACCATCACAGGCCTGTCTCTCCTACCTGGTTCCACAAGGATTTCCACCTTCTAGCATGAAGTTTCAAATCACCAGCTGGTGTTTTAATGGAACAGAGCCCCCACACAGGACATTTCCAGCCTTTCTGATGTGTCCCCAAMACACACCTTGCACCAGCCTTTTGTSACCTGGCAGTTACCAGCACGATCCCTCTCTCAGCTTCCCWAGAGATGAAAATCCTCACAGTTCTTAGATGGTGCAGAATCTCTGTGCTTTTCTAGCCCTACCCTCTTCACCTTACTGCCTTGCAGTACCATGAGCTTACAGGGCATTGGCATCTTTACAGAGCTGGAAGTGATTTCCCCATTAGAATACTCATGAAACTACATCTGCTTGGGAAATACTGTAAAAATTTTAAAAAGAAAAAAAACAGACTACAGTGATGTCTCACCTTATAAAGATGCTTGTCTGGGGTTGAGATCTCATCTTGCAAGGTGCAACCTGCACGGGAATTAAAGGCAGACAGGCAGGGCAGCCAGTTCTTTAATGACTTGTAACCAGCTCTCTGTAAGCACTGTCAGCTCCTCGCTGCTGGATTAGTGCATGCTTGACAGGATTGCCAGAGCAAAAGAGGCAATGAAACACTGCCATTTAATCAGGCAGGATATACAATTACAAGGCAGCTCAATGATCCTTATTTGTCTCAATTTTAAAAGCCAGAATTGCCAAAAAAAAAAGCTCCAAGTGAAGTGCCAGCTCAGTTCACAGAAAGACTTTTCATCACATTTCTGTTCGAGCTACCAAAGTGTACAGAAATGCCAGATGTCACAGGGAGAGACAGTGTAGCAAAGCCCATAAATATTCAAAATTATTTTTCCAGGACACATTTGTGATTCATAAAATGTGGAACTAACTATAATGAATTTCAAATGCAACATAAATGTTCAAATACAAGATATTCCTCTGTGCTTCCATAATGCTTTAACGTGTATGTCTGGGCCGTATAAAGCTGGTGTTTAACTTGCAAAAGTGACTAAACTCCCAGTCTTTTGACTAAAATACTGAATAAAAAGTAACAATTGCAGTTTCGATGTTTTTCTAGTGTTATCTTCCTGTTGTGTGCACATAGGTGCTGTGAAAGGCTGCAGTAGGTAGAACTGTTCTTGCAAGGGTGAGGGAGCAGGTAACTTTAAACAATTTTCAGAGACCAACAAAAACTTTTGAATGAAGAATCTCTCAAGGGGGATGAACTTCATCTGACAGATACCTGTGTGAAGTGAGTGAAAAAAAACCCCCATGTTTGTTCCACAACACCTGAAATGTGGGAACATTCAGCAAGATTTCAGGTACAGACCTTTTCCATCAGGCACAGGTGGTTTGGTAGAAGGCAGAACTGGGCTGCAGCATCACTCCTGGGACCGGTGGGGCTGAACAGCATCTTCCCAAACCTCTCCTGTGACCAYACAAGTCCATGCAATTCCCACCCCTGCCCCCAACAGACTGAGAATCCCTGCTCCAGCTACAGTCTGAAAGATAAACTCCTTGCTATGACTAACTCAACCCCTCCTCTCTTTCCCAAATCATATGTGAATAATTGTCTTAACTGTGTCAGGAAAACCTCTCAGGAGACGGAGAGTCTCCTCTTCTTGGAGATGCATGGCATATTTTTGCAACAAGTCACAGATTCTTGAGCAGGCAGATACACAAAGGTGATTTAGGACAAATGGAGAAATACAATCAGACTTTGTAGTGCATTGAGAGAATAGCTCTTTCAAAGAATAACCTACAGTATAATTATGATCAGTGTTSTAGTATTTGTTAAAGAAAATTCTGATTGACAAATAGATCTTGCACAAATACGGTCATTTGATTTGAATTACATTGTGTGAATTCATATTTTAGGTCTGCTGTTAAAATTATTAATAYTAGGTCAGCTGTAATTGAGCAGGCCCTGGATGGGTGATTGTGTGCAGTTCTTGGAAAAGAACAAACTTCAAAACCACAGACATCTCTTTCCAAACAGAGTCTTTCAAGAACTCAGTACTCTATATATTGCACTGAGCAGTGCTAAGTCCGAGGATGAGCTGGAAGAACCCACRTGCAGAAGCACAAACACAGGCGTGAGCTGGGCTGCCACGTTCAGAACTGGACTCTACATGAACACAAGTGCTAATGAAACAAACCAAAATGATAACTTCAAAATCGTTTTTTTCCCCCCACATGGATATGTTTAATGAGCTTAGAACCTCCACTCTTCATTTTTGCCARGACAGAACAAACAGTGCTTAAACTGCTTTCTCTGGAATTTGGTTTTGTTAGAGAATATGCAATTGTTTTAGTATCTTCTCACAGCACTTTTATCACTTCTCTCTTAGGATTACATTAACCAAAAACCCCACAAAGGTAACAGATGTAGAGTCTGCTTTCACTTTCACAAACAGAAAAAATATTATTGAGAAGAAAATTTCAAGAGCACTTTAATATACAGAATGAGTGGGATAGATGTGTGGGGCTTATTTTAAAGAGACAGCCTTTATTTAAAGWACTTTGCTTTGTAGATCTTATAAAGTAAACATTACAATACTTTTTTTCCCACAAATATATTAAAATTGTTTAAATTTAAAAGGCAATTCCACAGACTGATGGATATTTTTAAAGAAAAAAAATTAACAGAAATAGGCAGCTCAACTAAAACTAGATTTTAAACATTCTGTTTTGTCATTTCATCTTTAAAAAAAAAAAGAAAAAAACCACACTGTACACCCAGACTTTCTTTACAGCAATAAGGCAACTCCAGGAGATTCGGATGAGCTCCTTGGAGATTACAGATACTGTAACTGGCTGCTCCTCATGCTTTAAAACACCCAAAGGTGCAACTATCAATTAATCACAATCACATCTGTGCATTAAAATATAAAACTTAAATTACAGATTTTAAAAATATTACTAATAGACTTCCCTATCATAGCGTTTTACATTTACAGTACTTGAACTATTTCAGTTCTGGGTTGATGAGGTTTAAGCAATTTACCACTGCAAGAGTTAGACTCTGGAGCTCACAAACAGCACAACCCAACCAGGGGCAGCGATAGTCGGTAGAGTCATAGTGCAAATCAAAATAAGGAGTGCAGAATTGCACTAATTGTTTACAAATCTAAAATATAAATGAACAAGACGRGCTCTTATATTGTACATGCAATAAATTACAGTAAGCATATGGCAACGGGGCTGGGGCATCCTACAAGTGTAGCTGGTGTACCAGAGCTGAAGCCTGTGAAAGATAGGACTCAGTAAACAAAACATTTCAAAGCTCTGTTGTCACAGCACTTGAACTCTGCTTTCATGCTTTGTACTTCTGCTTCCCCGTCTCGCTGATCACACAGATATGCTGAAAYGAAATAAAATAAAACAAAACGCTCCTGTTAGTAACGTAAGAGACCAACATTTGACATCAATAATGAGCTTCTGAAAGCAACACAAGTGTGCTGTACACACTTCAGGAGGGAGAATCTTGTGACACTGTTTATGCTGAAAAATGTAGGCCTTTTTTTGGTCTAAAAATCTCCACATTGCCTTCCTTCTCCTCTCCTAATTGTCCCACCCAGTGTCTGCTGGGTCTGGTGAGACCTGGATGAAGAAGTACTGATAAAAATAGTAAAATTTCTTCCCAGGTCTCTCTTCTTTAAGTCTTACTTAACTAAGCAAATGCACTTATTTGTTGCAGACATCTGGTGAGGCAAGAAACCTCACATTTCAAAGTTGAGAGCTGTGCAGCCTCCACTCTGCATGCAGCAAAATAAATTTTAATTTCATCAGAGCTCTCGGGCTTGTTCTCATCACTGRAACACGAGGCATGATTTACAGAACAGGGAGAATGATGTGAGGAGATTTCCCTTCCTTCCTCCTCCCCAGTTTTCAATGGAGAAAAACATACGGGAAAAATTACTTACGTTCAAATCTCTAAAGTATTCATTGTAATCTAGGGCGTATCCCACAACAAATTTGTCTGGCACTTCAAATCCAACAACTGAAAAAGACCATAAGTCACCAGTGTGTTACAAAAGAACTTCCTAGAGTTCACCAGACCTTTTTACAGAGACAATCTGGAATTTTAATAGATATAAATTGTAACTCATTTTGTTTCTTCCATTCAGATTCTTCCACTCAGAAGTACYCTCAGATTAATATTTGAGCTATTTTATAATTTTAACTTACTTTGTTGATTTATCATCTAAGGGAAATTAAATAGATGGTTCCCACACAGCTACCTGCTGCTAGTCTGCAAGAAATGAATGGAACCTCTTAAATTTACTGAYAGGCTATTATTATGAGAATGCAAAATTCCTTGAAAATGTCCTCTGGCTTTGCAAATACATAGAGAAACCAATCCTTCCTGGCACTTTCTAGATACCTGACATACCAGTGGAGCAGCAGTGGACTGGTGAGCACAACACAAATCCCCCTCACAGCTTTATTCTTGGGTCAGCACCTCTGGGAACTGGAGCTGTACCCCCAACAGGGCTGCAGGAGGGGTCATTTGCTGGTTTCAGAAATAGGTGTGGGTTGGCYGCTTTGGATTTGGTTTTGGCTTTTGTTTGTTGTGTTTTTTGTGTTTGGYTTTACTTTTTATGTCCCAGAAAATCTGCCTAAAGAGAGGACATCAACCATTCCAGATTGTCTGAACAGCTCTAGCAGGACACTTTGTGGTGGTCAGGCAGTACCAGTCCACCCTGTCTTCATATACTATAAAATGACCAAAAATAATTAAATTATCTAAAATATAAAATTTCCAAAGGGTTTTCYCCCCTCATGCTAAAATGAAAGACTACTGAGTATGGGAAAGCTGTGTCATTTTCCTCTCCCTGGCTACCATGAGAAAACCAGGTAATTTGTGCAATACAAATAAAAGGTTGTGTGCACTTCTGGAAAAATTAAGGTGATRTTTAGCACTTACTGGGCCTCACAATACAGGGATAAAACGRAGGCCCAGCCTTTGCTGCCTTGTTGTCCCTCAGAGCTCACATGTCCCACTCTGGACAGGTTGTCTCTGGGGACAGATGGCAAAACAAGTCATCTGCTGCAAGATGCTCCAAAGGCACCATTAGCCCAGCTAAGCCTATAATGAGATCCCAGGAATCCTTGGGTGGGCATCCTTGGATGAGGGAAACAACTCCTTGAAGATCTGAGGTATTGAAAAGCTTCACTTTCAGAATACTGTATAACCTTGGAAAGGAGGAGAAAGAGGAGGCAATTCTTCTCCTAAATTCATCACTTCCATAATGAAAGTGACAGGAATTTGGCCTCTGGATCAGGGTTAAAMCCCACAGCCCTGCCCAAGGCAGGAGGAGCTGTCACTCTCTTACCACTGCTGTGGATGCTGTTCCTTCACTAATGGTCTTGGGACAGGCAGGAGAAGACAAGAAGGAGTAATTCAGATGCCCAGACATGACCAGTTTTGTGTCAACTCAGGCATCTTACCACTGTGAACATTTATCAGACCTGATACCCCACGTGGTCCTCCCACATTCCTGGGCACACCCAAACAGTGGTTAGATTTAGCACACAAATCACTCCCAAAAGTGTCAAAAGGTGAATCCAGCAGATTCCACCAGATGAAGCATTTGACTACATGCAAGATGGGAGAATTTCCACATGACAAACATGTAACCTAGACCAAAATTTGATTTTCAATATAGTAAAGTGTTACAAATGTTACAAAGCCTGATTGATTCCAAATATTTAAGTTATCTAAATAAGAGCAAAGTCTATCAAGAATCATTAGTGAAATTCCATTTGGGACATCCATGGACTTCAAGCAAAAGGTACACAACACATTTACATACTTTTAGAAATGGAAAATGGTTGTCAAGTCACTTACAGTCCGGCCGATATCCCACGCTTCGAGGAGTTCTTTTTACCAACAAACTGTCAAATAAAACCAGTGTAAAACTGAAACATCGAAAAGCACCAGGTACAAATATACCAGTCTGTTTTGATSACAGAGAAGCTGAGTTAGGCTTAAGAGTGCATAATTGACAACATAATTACACATATTTTAAACCATTATTTTACTTGCAGCTACAGATGATCATAGTAACAAAATCAAAACTTCCTAGAATCATAAATGGTTCACATTCTAAAGAATAACTAACAGGTCTGCAAGGAAAARGCTGGGAGATACTCATCTGGATGGATATTCACTTTTTATGTATGTTACGAACTTCAGGTGCAATTTGACTTACAGGTGAGGAGGCAACAATCTGGGATGTGGCCCAAGAAAAAAGCCCAACAAAAGCAGTTTTATGAAGCAAAAGTTCAGCAGCTTTCACGAGACCTCAGCTGCACTTGCGCAACTTGTCCTTAACTGACTTTCACTGGAAGTATTAATTACACCCATAAAGAAAAGGTTCTGATGACCAGGCGATACAAAACAGGTCCAGTTTTCAAGAATTAATGGTCAGAGGAGTAAAAAGCATGGTGATAAAGAGCTGTGGTAGAGAGAAATGCCCTGCTAGSTTAGTTTGATTTGCTCATCATTCAGTTGAGCACTTCTACCTCTTGTAAGACAACTCCAGAGGCCTGACATTTGTCTGTCTGGGATAGAGAGACTTAGGGAGGAAAGGAAAAGGAAGTTGGTGACTGAATGTGTAAACAGGACCAGTGTTAACTCTCTGAACTGAGCACAGACCCCTTCCCTCCTGGATCACTCCTCAGAGTGGGGCTTAATTTGCCACAATCACAGTTTTGATTCTAGTTTCTGAAACTTCTACTTGGGAGACTTGATTTCTGAGAACTGGTGTAGGATTTAACCACAGAAACCCAAAATCATACTAGTATTAGTTCACATCTCCCTACTACTATTGCCTAATTGTCTGAATAAACAAAAAACTAAAAATACCCCAAAACCCTAGAAAAAAAGACCACAAAAAACTCAACCCAATCAACACCAAYRACAAAACAACAACCAAAAAACTACCAAAGAATAATAGAAGAGAGAAGAGAAGCAACTAGGAATGTAAKACTAGCTAGAATAACTTTCCCTGCTCAGGTCTTTGGCAGACCCAATTTACTGCAACAGGTTTAAAAACCAGGAAATTGGTCTTTGCACATATTATATTTATGATTTATCACTGCAGTGTTACAACACTTCTCAGTGACACATATTTAAAAACTGGCCAGGGAGAAATCCACACCAGCCTCACCTTCAGCAGGTCACCTCCAGATAATCAGCAAGAAGAGCTGTTTGGTTAAGTCTAACAACTGCTTTGACATTGTTATGGCAACACAAGTGATTAGATATTACACCCAGCTCTGCTTTATCTCTAATCCCCAGCAATCATTATGCTTTTATTGGAAAATACACAACCACAGCATAGCAGCGCAACCGATGCAAATTAAAAAGAAGTAGGAGGAATGTTGATACTGGTTAATAAAACAATATTATCCTCAACATCTCKTGTTGGTTGCAAGTTATTTCATTATGAAATGTTTTGAAACTAATTGATTAAAGGTGTAACTAAGTAGAAAAGCCTGGCAAAGCATATGGCCGGGTGACTCTACAGTGACCTCTAAAGCTCAGCTGCACTAYGCTCACTATCCAAACATGAATGTGCTTGCAAACTAATTTAATTCTACAATTAAAAAAAGGAAAAATTGCATAGGTGCACCACTGCAGTACTTTGAAGCTGCAGACAGTGCCGGCAGAAACAAACATCTTTTTAGAAACACTACATACAGGCAAATGACAACCACTAATTTTTCTTATTCCCCCCCCCGCCCTAGTAAAAATCTACATTTATGAACCAAATTTGTGTTGAAAATTCCACTATCAACTTGAGAGGGTATTTCTTTTAAGACCAAAAGATTTACATTCTTTTAGATACTTCTAAGCTTGGACTTCAGTGGTAAAACCCCACAAACCTTACTATGTGATAGCCAATAGGTGTTCCAGGCATGTACAAGTTATCCCCTTCTGAAGCACTGTAGTTCTTCCAGCATAAGACTGGAAAGAGCAGTGGTTCCAAAAAGCAAAAGTCCTTTAGGAGTTTTAAACAAGCAGTAACTTCAACAGATCACATCACATGACTCCTGCAGAAATGTTCCCTCCTGTTTCTCTTCCAGAGAAATGTATTCTACATTTTCATGTCAGTTTAGGTTTTTCTAAACTGTGTGTCCTTCTTAAGGCAAAAACCAGAACAAATAATGATTAAACATTTACCTGGCTACTTTCACCATCTTTGGATTGTACTGCTTAAGTAGAGACAGCAACGTTTTCATTGTTTTACCAGTATCAATTATATCCTGAAAATAAAAACACTCATCTAAGACAGAATATTAAACATGTCAGAGAAGCATTTTCGAGTTTCCACCACAGAAATTGCTCATCCACAGCAGCATGAAAATATGGCAAACTACAGCCTGTAAAAATGCTCACAACCARATCCAGGTGACATGAAACACGGCGCTGGGCTTACGCAACCATGCTGGGTAAAGTAATCACACGCATTAACAAGAGTGCCTAATTGTTGTGGATAACCACGACTTTGTTGTGGATAACCATGACTTTGCAGTTACTGAAACAACCTTCTTGGCTCCTTCGGGAGATTTTACGGCTTATGCTCCTTGCAGCAATTGGATAATGTTTAATTCAAGTATGATAAGAGTAATAATGGTCTCACTGTTTAGCTCAGTTACAGAGTATTCAACAGGAAGAAAWGCAAGAAGGGGAAACTGCCAGAAAAATCCAGTATTGCAGTTAAAGAAAAAGGGACAGTCCTCGCCCTGGCCTAAAATCAAACCTATTTGAAGTGAAGGAGGCAGACAGCAATATCCTGGTTTCAGCTTATTTCCCTATGACTCCCAATTAAAACAAAAATCAAACAACAAACTCAACAGCTCACCTGTCAGCATTACCATTAACACTCAATGCTTTTAATCATTAAACTCCAGAGAAGCTAAAGATGTACAAGTATATAGATAAAAATCAATGTTAATAATCAGAAGTAGCTACTTCCATGCTTGAAGAGAAAAGCAGAAGCTAATACTGATTTTGTGTTGYGTGATGAGCTGTTTATTGGAGATGAATCTCTATTTTGTGCAGAATTTTTGGACATTAAAGGGATGCAGCTTTTCTATACTGCATCCCTTTAATGTCCAAAAAATTCTGCACAMAACAGTGCTCAAGACATTAAACCACAACAGATGTGCATTTTATCATTTGACAGTTAAAATGGTTATCAGTAAGAGTTCATATTTGACAGTGTGTAAGTCACTGGACAGATGATTCACCAAACAAATAAGAAACTAASGTAATCTGGGGATTACATTCATCTGAAATGGAGCAGATACATAATTAAACACTTCTGCCTATCTCAAGCAAAATATACTTCAAAGGAACCACTGATCACACAATGACTGCTGTATACATACAAWTTTGGTAGGAGATTTGGAACTGAATCTGCTTCCTGTAGAATAATACAATCTTCTCAAATTAAGAAAATAAAACATAAAAACACTTTTTTTAAGAGGAAACATCCTTCCCTTTGGCTGATGAATCAGCTGCAATAGCTGTCTCTGTGCTTACAAATATGCCATTTCCATTATTTGGAGCTGTAATATATTAGTTTGAACACCCACTTTTCCTGTGTACTGCTGCTGCTTCCCTATCCTGAAATTGTCAAGTGTACTCAAGGAAAGTTTTATTAGCTGAACATCAGCAACAGTGCTCATCAAGAAAGAGGCATGAAAGCAAGAATTAAGCAACAGCATCTACCAGGTAATCAAACTGAGCTGTACTGTACCTGGTATCACCCAGAGAACCATGACARGGCAGAGGAATGGGAATTTAGCAATTGCAAAATGCCCATTAAGAATTAGGATTCTCTGTGCCACTATTCTCTAAAAACACTACACACAGGTACAGTGGCCTTAGATCTGTTTTTCACATATTTTAGGACACTCCTACCAGGAACTCTTTCTGCCTCTGCAGTTTAGTCTCCTAGCTTGCTGTGATGCACCCAGAACTATAATATGCTTAAAAGTATGACTTTTTTCAGGCTCTTCTGAACAGAAAAAAAAAAAAAAGGGAAAAAACCTAGACATTTTAGGATTGACAAAATCGCAGAAAACTGAAAGAAAATACAAACAATTTTAGATGGATGTTTTCCCAGTTAAACACAGCAGTTGAATGCAATTTGAGAATTCAAAACACAGCTTAGTTCAAATTCAGAGATCACTTGCAAAATTCAGGAC
Organism: Malurus melanocephalus; assembly: GCF_030028575.1. Lineage (NCBI taxonomy): Eukaryota > Metazoa > Chordata > Aves > Passeriformes > Maluridae > Malurus > Malurus melanocephalus. The sequence continues at coordinate 496,071 of NW_026623567.1, forward strand.
TGCAATCAGAAGCTGGAGGCCTTGAAAGCAGAAACTGTAGATTTTCTGGCTTAAGAACAACTTCTATTAAAACCCTTTTACCAGCCACACATTAGAACTTCAAAGAGAAACACAGTACTTACCTCTACGATCAAAACATTCTAGTAGGAAAAAAAAAGCAAAACAAATCCATTAGTATCCATAAACATACAATTTCTTATTAATCTTCCTAACTCATTTTCAGTGCAGCTAAATATTTGTACCACCATTTATGTATGTTTACACACGAAACAGCAACTGCTTCGTAGTTTAACATTTCTGATGCTCTAWTAACAATTAGCTGAGATTCTTCTCAACAGCTCATGTTAACTACAATTTTTGAATTATTCAGAYTTTGAAAATTCTGGGCATATGCAAAAGAGATCAAAGCACAGTCTATACAATTCCTATTCTTCTATAGAAGAGTGACCTGCTGCAGAGACATGTATAATTCTGTCATACCTACATCCTTTACACTGAACTGAGACATMCATGCCTTAAAAATCACATGTGTGTGAGGAGAGGGGGAAAGTGATGTGTTCTGACAGAGCAGGAGGCAGTGATGTGCTTTAGCCCCTGGCATGCGGCTCAATGATCTTCATAGACTCACTGGAGAAAAGCAGATTCCCAATTTACATTCTCCCATTTCCTTCTCTTGTCACTGCCTACTATCATGGGAACCTCCATTCCTGACCTGGGCTGCATCTCACCCATCTCCACAGTACACATTCCCACCACTCCTTCAGTGGAACACCAATACAGACACACAAAGAGCTTTACCTTTCCAGTCAAGGTTGAGAGGTCATCTCCCCCAATGACTTTGATATCTCCAGTTGACTGATCATTCTAAGAAAGAGGAGGGTGAACATTAGCATGACCGGAATTAAACTGATTTCCTTCTTGCAGTAAATGCCAAAACTGTGAAGTACACAACTAGTAAATGTTAAAACTTTCAGAAACATGGCACCAACAGCATCTCTCTATTAACAAAGAAATTACAAGTGATCAACTTCAAAGATGGCATTTCAGATTAAAGACTGTTTGACAACAGATTTGCATCAACACAGGCATCATCTCTCATCTACGACCATTATGTATACATTTTGTACCTACAAAACAAGGACTTACTATGCATTCTCTACAGATACAGAAACAGGATAAAAAGGTTTGGTTTCCAAGCTACAGGATGCTATATAGCTGGTAATTTACATTTTAAACATCATTGCTTTAGAAAATCTTACTCTGAATAAGAATAGGCAATCATAACAAGAATAGTCAGCAAACAAGCACTGATTACTACTTAGAACARTAAGCTACAAAAATAGCCAGAAAAACTTATGCTTCATTTACAAAAAATATTGGTAACAAATCCAATTACTTCTTATACAACTGAACAGCAACATATGCATACCATCACTACACTGCATTTTGTTTCAATAAATCTAAACTGTGATAAAAACATAAATGAACTGTTACATAGGAAAGTTAAAAGCAGCTGCTAGGAGTGCTTCACAAGTCTTTGTTTATTAAACTCACTCAACTGACTTTAAACCTGGACAGTGCCTCACAGCTCATACGAGATGTCATGTGCAGGTGCTGAGTTCCTGAGCAATGAAAGGGTGAAAAAACAGTTAAAGATTTCTGACACTGGTTATAACCAGACTTCCATTGGCAAGAACTTGGTTTAATAATTAAGCAACGTTTTAATTATSTTCAGGAACCTTATTTCCAAGTTCAGTACTGGTAAGACTTTAATGCTTCATGGTTTAACAYGTAAGAGTTTTACTGTTTAGATCTGTTTTCGCTGCCTCCCTGTTGTCACTGCTGGAAAACAATGATGTTTTACAAGATTGTAACTCCTGACTCAACTGACTCCAAGATCACCTTTTAAAGTGGCATTTTTAGTTCCTTACAGTATCTACTGTAAGGTTTGGTTGGCAGAGACCTTTCAGCCTAACCACAGTTTACCAYGTATTCCACTGAAAATCCCCTTTTTCCCAACACATTCACTTTTGGCTGCCCTTCATGACTACAAAAACAACGTTTGCTCATTTTCATGCTTAAATGCAGGAGATTGGTGAAAAGCCATTTTTCYTGTAACACAAACAGAATAAATTGTTTATCAAGAATACAGAGAGCTGGATCTGATCACAAACGCTATCTTTCCATTCTTAACAGCTTGCCAGATCACTAAAATTCATCTGTAAGGACTTGGAAAACTGGAGTTACAAGGAAAGTTTAATCATAGCTTGATCATGTCAGTATTAGAGAATTATTTTGGGTGCAGTACAGTATGAACTTTGCATTGCAACAGAAAAAAAACCCCATAAGCTTGTAAATATTAAATGATCGGTTTGAAACAAGAACAGTACTTCAATTACATCAATTACAGAACCATTACAAAAGTTCATCTGCTTCATTTATGCGATCAGGATATTTTTAACATCTTTTATCCAGTCTGTAAAGGCAGGCAGCAWGATCCAGTAATCACATCCAGAGACAACGACAAGAGAGTTGAAAGCTCCACTGTCCATTACAGTTTGTGATGGTTTTCACACCAATGAACACAGATCTCTTCATGTAGCAAAGCACAGATCAAAACTACAGAGCAGATTTAGCATTCTGACACTATTACTGATGGAAATCACAGACAAGCTGTTACATATGTGTTCATGATAGGATAATCTTAGCCAGTCTATCAAGTTATGCAATCTAAAGGACCTAAATTTGGATATTAATAACCACCTAAGTGAGTCTACAGAGGAGAAATGCTCGTGAATACTGTAGCAGAGGCATCATGTAACAGCAGCTCCTCACTCATCCAGAACAAGRAAACATTCTTTTATAGAACTGGCAGACAAAATCAAAAACCCTGAAGCCAACACCTCAAGGAAAACATTTGGCTTCAACACCTTTCTGTCTACATTTCTCTGCTTTTCTCCTCATCCACTTGTTTCTACAGTAAAAACAGGATTTTAGTTGCCATGAAATTTATTTCCTGCTCACTCCCCTATCAATATCAAGGCACTATCAAGGTAGTTTGGGGGATGAACAAAACCAATTGTAGTAAAGAAATGAACCAAAACACACCTGAGACACCAGTAAAAAGGCAGCCTTGCTTTTGAACAGGTGCTTTTTCCTGGTGTTTCAAACTATTTCTCCAGTATTTTTTTTCTGATTAGACAGCAGAGAGCATGGAAGTGTGTTGTCTTTACAATGACTTTTAAAATAAGCTAAGTATGTTATTTGAAGTGGTCCTTGGAGAAAGTAGAAGATACACAATTTCCTCTCCAAGAAAAAACAGGTGGAACTCATCATTTCCTATTTTTTAACCTCCTATTCTGTAATAGARACCTTCAGTTTTTCATGGCTTTTAAAGGCAGAATATATGGACACGTGTGGGCTTTGGGATGAAGTGGACTGGAGGCAGAAACCTCCCCTTTTGGGGAAGAAAAGAGGCTCAGACTACTCTCCCTCACTGATTTGAACACAGTGCACRAGCAGAGTGTCTTGTGAGATAAAACCAAAGGCCACATAATGAAATTAATGCGTCGTGCTCTGCAAATGTGAGTGTGGTCTCCAGGTAACCCCTGGACAGCAGCTGTGTGTGCCTCAGGCAGCCAGGGCTGCTTGTTCTGCAAAARGACTGCACCAAAGCCCCTCGCTGCTCTTGGCTTTGTCACTACACATTAATGGAGAGCTTGACAGGAATCATGGATTTATTAAGTTCTGCAACAGTCCAAMTAAGTCAGTAAATAACTCCATCTCAGGTTTCACAGTTCAATGAAACAAAGGATGAGATTGATTTTTTCAATTCAGTTATCTTTACTTTTTTTCTGCTGGAATAGGAACTGTTCTACAACTGTGACAAGTAACCCACAGTGCTGATCTCAATGCAAAGCTGCTGCTACAGGACCAACAGCATAACCTTGTGAAACAATATATTCAAACACCCTAAACTCAAACCAAAAAAATCATTATTTACATCTTATAGATGGTCTTACGGAAAAAAAAAAAAAATCCTGAAATCCCAAAAACATGACACTTGGCTGTCAGTAAGGCGTGAATCATACATCTGCTTCTTCCCCTGACCTGCATAATGCAACCCTGGACTTCCTTCYATAAAACCTAAAAGTTACCTTGTGTTACAGAATGTTCTGTTTCCCTACAAAACTGAATACTTGTGTTCAGAATCAAAATAAATTCTTTCCCCAAAAATGTAAACTCAAGGCAACCTATGCCATGTCTTGAAAAGGTAATGCCCCATTCAGAGGCCGTTAATCACAAATCTAGGTTTATGTATCTAATGTTTCCTCATGGTAAATACAACTAATTTTGTTCATTGTTTGGTTCAACCCAAAAAAAAAAAAAAAAGAGATAGGGAACTTGGATGTAACCRTTTCTGCAGCTTTCAAATCATCCTGTCCAAGAATGATGTCTGGGCCATATAAAAACTCCTGGAATTAAATTTTTGTAATAATAATTGCAGGAGAAWTCTCTGTATTAGTCTAGTGTCACAGCTTTAGAGATGGGGTAGAGGGCAGAGAGGAAATTTTGAGCACGTAGAGGACATGCAAAGGGTCTAAATAAGGATTTTACGGAGGTGAAGAGACAGCAAGGTCTAAGAGSAAACACATTATATAATACAGCAGAGAAAAGAGTAAATTGGCTTGTGACTCTTAATTCCCTTAATTATTTGTTTAATATTAGCATATTAGGGCAGTAACTATTAAACCGCCTCTGTTAATAATTTGTAGTCAACTTATTTAAAAATTGCACAGTACTGCATAGATACTTACACAGTAACTCTTCAACCTAATAAAGTCGACTGTCATGGGGATTGATTTGTCACTGTTTCTGTTCAGAGCTTTGATGTAGTCTAATAAATCAGCAAAAAATTTATAGCCACCCTTGAGTACACAAAGTGCCACAATGTGGTGTCCTCCCATGCCCTTCATAATTTCTCGTGCCAGTCTCTCCGTCCTAAACAAAACCAAAGAAGAGTGAGCTATCATAACATTTAATTCATTCATCATAGCAGCAGCGTTTGATACTCCTAGCAGCAGCAGCAGCAAACACATGGAGCAAACTTGGAAACACATTTTGCTTGGAAATATTTGCCCACCACTTCAGTCATTTTTACACATTACCGGTCAACAAAGTTTTGCTTTTCAAGGTTAATCCAACAGTAGCGCTGCCAAATGCGCTTGTTTTCCTACATCACAGGCAGCCAAAGCAAACCTTTAACACCCTGAAACTGTTCCACTGTCAGATATGAGACATAAAGGTGTGTTTTTGCCTTCCAAAGACAGGTTCAGCTTCCATGCAAACAGTAATGTAAGCTAACACAACCCCAAAGGCAGCAGCCCTCACCAGCTGACAACAAAAGCAAGAAAACTCTCAAATTGTAAACTGAAGAGTTTATGTTTACTTGCCAAATCAGAATGCCAGAAATTTGTCCTGAAAGCAGAACACAATACCARCAAGGCAGAGCAAGAGAACACTGCACCGTTTTGCTGCAATAATTGTTCCTAAATTTATCTTGCCATTTATTTTAGAAGGCATGGTGTGCATTTACTGTGTGCCAGCTGACAGCACATCTCTCAGAGAAAGCCAACCATTATAAACTTTACATCAGTTCCTTAATAACATGTATTTTGTCCAACTTTTTCCTCTATATGGACTTCCAATGTAAAGATTCAGTATTTAAAAATAAACTCTTTTTATAGGGATGTTCATTGCATCTAGTCAAACAGAACCATGCAAAAATCTAGATGCATTCCCACATCTAGTCACAAGATCCACCCAACACCACTTAAAAGGCTTAAATTCACTAAATCTGCTGTTCATTTGCTGTTCATTCTCTTAAGAAAATAAGCAACTTTCAAACACAAAGTAAAACAAAGATGTCTTGCAGGCTTATGCACCCATTTCTGGTCACACAAGATAAAACTCACACAGCACATCACAGATTTCAGCAACCACAGAAGTGACAGATTGATATTTGCAGAGGATAATATCTTTCTCAGAAGGAAGGAGAAAGTTGGATGTTATTTATCTACCACAAGAACATAAGGTCTAAAATTATGTGATATAATAATTTATTTTTATTAACATCTTATGGAAATTCAAGAGATTGTATTCTCAGACTGAACAGCTGCAACAAAACACCTTCTAGTTGGATTTTAAGAAGGGAAAACATCAAAGAAACACTGGAAATAAAGCTGTCAGCTGCTACATGCTGTAAAATTTCACTTGAGAATTACGACCAATTTTCAAAAAATAGCATGACTGAATRTGCAAACTCTTAGAAGCCAAAAAAAGATTAATTGTACATTCTAGTCTCTAATTAAATCTAATCTATTTAGACAGTCTTCAAGCAGCAAAATTATCACTGGAAGATGTTTATTTCAGTTTTATGGAATCAATGTACTGTCTGAAGTCAAACAAACCTGTCCATGATGAGTCCATGAGGAATATAGACTTTTTCCAAATCATCTGCATAATGTTTAGGTATACAGAACAAATCCAGGTCGTAACCTTGTTCATCATCGCCAATCTGCAGAAATAAATAAGGTGAGATTTCTACAAAGCCTTACAGAAAGTCTGTGCTGAGAAACTTCAAGTCTTCCTTTGCTCTATTCAATAAAAACTATCAAACCCATGAGTAAAACCTATCAACCCCACAATGCACATCAGAACCACCTTACATTCCCCTTTCTAAGAACATCAGTCACACTGCAYACAGAATAAAGTGAAATCTAAGAGTTCACAAGGGTTACTTGAAATATCATGAGTTGTTATGCAACGCAATGTGTAAAACAAAGTCCTATAACGGTCTCCTCCACTGGAAAGCAGGAAAGTGAAGTTACTAGACCTCTGTGAAATTCTATATTCCATTAAAAAAATAATCAAGCTTTTTAACCTCATTGATTTTTCTAGTGTAATGCAAAACCTGCATATGCAATTAAGCAAGCAGAGGTTCATGGACACCTTCCAAATCTCCACAACACTCGATCACAACAAAACACACAAACCAGTTTGCAGGACCAGACAAGAGAGCTACATGAGCATAAGATATGCTGCTGTGAAGCAAGTCTACTCCAACCACTGTTTCTGGAACAAGGAGGTTTGAGATCATTCAGAATCTGAAATTAAAGCTTTCAGCAACCTGTTCCACATGGGCAAACTCCCTGTATGAAAAAGCCTGCAACGCTGGCAAGTGCATATTAATTAGGACAAGGGATTAGCATACGTACATAATGATACCAAACACTGCAGACGTACATGGACATACCAAGCAGAGTTGTTCTTGAACCCTAACTCTGCTGCAGCTTGAAAATGACAATGTGTTTTTTTAATTACTTCACTCTCTGGTTATGTAGCTGAACACTACTATGTGAAAAAGAATTTCAGATAGAAAACAGAAGGTTAGTGCTGACAGTTTACCAGGGCAGGCGTTTTAAGTATCCATTTTGGTCACCACTACCCTTGCAGGACTCAATTCTTATTCTGCTGTCTGTGGAAACACTTACKTGCCAGTGATCAGCCCACTGTTTACATGGGGTTTTTGTTTAGSAATCTTTAATGAGTGTTTCATCTGGGGAATTTCATTATTATTTCGCCCTCCCATYCAAAACTGACCCTGTGTGAACGACACACCCATGGTAGCTCATGGTCCCTGCAGTCCACAGCAGGCTCCTATTTTAAGAAATAAGGCAGGTTCCTCCCAAAACTYATGGTGTTTCTCTTTGGTCAGACCCATCATTATATCCAGCGTGTCTACTAAACCTTCCTTTCTGCATGTGGCAGGGAACGAACCCTTCCTACAGGTTTTATCRGGTTTTTTATGGAATGCAGGGATTTACTGTCGCAACCTCGCGGCCGTCACAGCTCTCGGCCATCAAACACCGCACGCACTTCATCAGCACTGGCACCGGCTTTAAAAAGATTAATAAAAAAGAGCATTAAGCGCCTTAGCAGATGCGGCAATTACGCAAAAAAATATAAAGGATGCTGCTCCTGCAGGACCAGACCCAGCGCACACACGTGGGGTTCTCCCGASCGGAGCCTCCCGCACGCCGCCAACAGCAACAGGAATAGGAAGTTGTGCCGCGCCGGGGGAAGTTCTTCCACCTTCGCTCCGGAGGCGCCAACGCCGGCTGTGCCCGCCGTCCTCGGGCTCCGGATCCCCCCGGATCCCACCSCGAGGGACCCGCAGCCGCTGCGGGAAGGGACGCGCCCGGCCGGGGACGGCGAGGGCAGGGACGGGCAGGGACGAGCAGCCCCGGGCCCGGCGCCGGGAGGCCGGGGCTGCCCTCAAGGTGACTCCGCGGGGCGGCGGCTCCCRGCGCCGAGGGACGCCACACGCCACACGATACGACACGCCACGCCACGACACCCCCCGCCTTTCCTCACAGATCACCGTACTCCGGGGGGCAGGCGGGGGACAGCGGCCCCGGCGCCCGGCATCCCCCGTCCCGCGGGCGGTAGCCCCGCACTCACCACGATGCAGGGGCTGGGGGTCGCCATGGAGCGCGGCCCCGCCGGCGGCGGCTGCGGGCGGCTCGGAGCGGCGGGAGCGGGCGCTGGGAGCGAGAGCAGCGGCGRCAGCAGCGGCGGCGGGCGGTGGGAGCGGGAGGCACCGCGCCCGCAGCGGCCCCGGCGCCGCCTCCGCGCCCTCCGCGCTCCCCGCCCTCAACATGGCTGCGGCGGAGCCGCCCTCAGTACATCGGTGCGGCGGCGCCGGCGACAGGGGCGGGGGACAGGGGACACTGGACCGGAGCCGTGCTCTCGGCGGGGCTGGTCCCATCCCAGCACGGTGCAGATGTCCCCGCACTCGCCCACGTCCCCAGTGCTGCGTCTCGACCCTCCCCTCCACAGCACGATGTGCGTTCCCCTCAGGATAAGATGGGAAAGTGACACTGCCGTGTCCAGTTCTGGGCCCCTCSGYTCGGGAAGGACATTGAGGGGCTGCAGCGGGTCCAGAGAAGGGCAGCAGAGCTGGGGAAGGGTCTGSAGCACAAGTCTGAYGAAAAGCCCTTGAGGGAACTGGGGATGTTTGCCCTGGAGGCTCAGAGGAATTTCATCGCTGCGCTGCCCGACGGGAGGGTGCAGCCAGAGGGTGTCAGGCTCTGCTCCCAGGGAAACAGCGACAGCACAAGGGGACATCGGCTTAAGGGAAGGTTTAGGTTGGACAACAGAAGAAATTTCTTCACAGAAGGGGTGATTAGACATTGCCCAGGGAGGTGGTGGAGTCACYRTCCCTGGAGGGTTTAAGCAAAGGCTGGATGTGGCACTCGGTGCCATGGTGTGGCTAACAAGGTGGTGTTGGACTCGATGATCTCGGAGTTTTTTTCCAACMTCACTAATTCTGTGCTTCTGTGACTCTTATGTCCAGGGGTAACAGGGTGGGTAACTGTTGTCATTCCAGAACCAGGGACAGGGATGCCCATCCATCAGGTGTTCATGTCCATGGAGGGGCTCTGCAGACAGACAGGTAAAATAGTAAAAAAGCATGGATAGTTCCAGTGGTCTCAAATGGGAGAAAGAAAAAAAGAGTGTCAACTTTTCCTGTAGGTGTGGAGTTAAGGACAATACAACAGTGCAAATGGAAATTCCTGATTTCTTGTATTATGTAGCAGCTGAAGATTTTCCCCTTCTTTCTCTAGGGGGTGGAAACCAAGTTTTATTTTATGCTGCACAAAATCTTGGTGTCAAGAAAAGGATAATGATTCTTAAAAATAACTTTATTCATAAAGAGCTTTAGCAATCACCCTCTGATATACATCTAGCATTATTACAGTTGGCTCAGAAAACACGATGAAAKCAAATTAAGTGTTCCTTTATACAAAACAACCAATTTAAGCAAATTTTAACTAAGCAAATGAGCRCAATCCCTAGTGAGCGCTGCATTGTTACAGTCTGGGCGGGTTAACTGTGGAGTGGGAGGAAGGAACCTTTATCGAGTTGCCTGGAGCAGCAGAATGAAACACRCCCTGCAGCTGAGGGATATCAGGAACTGTCATAGCTGGACTATTTCCAGAAAGCCGGGAAGAACAGCTGCCCTGTCAAGCTCAGGGAGAGCCTGGCATTAGTGARCAGTGGGCAGTATTTGTGGAGACACTGTGCAAACTCAGAAGAATTACAAGATCTGATTTTAGTCACTGAACACGTYTCATTAATAACCAATAATCAATGTCTGCCATTAAAAGTAGCATCCAACAGCACCTTTCTGATGGCACGCAAGAGTTGTTGGCTTGACTTCCAAGTGRTTTCTCCCCAGCAAACAAAACTGTTAGTCCTGTTTTGCCCTTCTGGGTGAGCAATTTCTTTGTTCCTCCTGCCAAACAGCACATTCCTGGATCCAAAGCATTCCTGGTCTTGCTGGCATCCCACTATGGAGGGAAAAACAGATTTACAAAAGCAGAAGTATTTGCTGATATTACAGGGGGCTGGTTAGCTGAGATCAGCACCGTATTTAGTAGATGACCGGTTTTGCTCTTGCTGATATGAGGCCACTGAGGCTTGCAGGGCAGGGTGAGATACCTGGGAGCTGCCCATTTTCTGTCTGGATGATGCAAAAGGTGGGAAAGCCAAAGTTTTTATTTCTCTGGTCTACCCAGCTTTTTACAAGGCAAAATAATGTAATAAATGCGCAGAGCATTTTGTTTCTGAGCAGACTCTTGACTTCGTAATTATTTTGTCCTCTGTTGCCAGCCAGGCGTATCTCAGGGCTCAGGCCCAGTGAACCATGGCCCGTGTGAGCACTAATTGTAAATAATTTTGTTAACAGAACTTCAAAAAGCCTTTCTTGGTAATCACATGTCCCCACTGGTGGGTACCTAGAGGTAACAACTGAGCATTCATCTTTTGGAAGCACCTGAAGTGGTGTGCTCTGGGTCAGACCTTCAGGTCAGTGCTCATTCTGACCAATCCCCCCCTCTTCTCCCYGTTTTTCCCTCCCAGCTTTGCCATTGCTGCTGGGTGACTCACAGGGAATTAGCAGAATTTATYTGCTGGTTTTGTTTGACAAAACAAATCTCCTAAAAAAAAAGCAAAGAGCACAACGAATTTTCAGCAGATTAACTAGACCAGCAGGATGCCCTTGTGACCAGAAAGTCTGTGCAGACAAAATGGGGGAAAAGGGAGGGTTCCAGAGCCACTAGCCCAGTCCTGAGATGAGCACCACCATTTCTACTCAAGAGGAAAAAACTAAAAAGGAACATCTGATTAAATGATATTGAGAGCATTCACCAGAATGTGACTTTAGCAACAAGCATCCTATCTTCATCATGGCTACAGAGAAATCTCTCCACTCTGGCTAGTAATTTAAATAGCATATAATTATTTTTCTAGCCAAATGTTTCAAATGGGAGAGGGAGCCAGATGTACCAAAACATCATTTAAAAAGAGACACACCCTTCCTAAGAAATAGGGARTAGATGCTGTTCGTTGCAGAATACCTTTGAAAATAATGTTCTTGTTCTCTGTCATGTTGATTCCTGTTTGTTTGTCATCACAGGGATTCTCAGTGGTGACAGTCTCCATGGATTTTGGAAAGTGGTGCCTATCTACTTAGTGGTTTCAAGACTGGGATTTCCTGGATGATGAGAGTTTATCAAGATTTCTCCCCCTGCCCAGCTAATAAGTGACAATTTATTTACCAAAACTAAGATAAGCAAAACCTCTGAACAGATGTACTACTCTAGAACTGTAGRTAACTTCTTTTTATCACTAAAAAGGTTTTCACACACCAGGGTGGAGGCTGGTGGAATTAAAAGACATCTTGCTCTTTATTCAGTAGTGCAAGACAGGGTCAGTGACACAAATATTACACAATTAGTACAAAACACTCAGCAGTGGCTGATCACAAAGTGTCAACCATCCTGAAAAATGTAATCCCGGATTGCAACAGACCGCGCTGCTCTTTGGGCTGGTATTTATGGCATTTATCAGCTTTCGTTTGCAAACATCCATTAAGAATTATCCCAGCAGCTCTGGCTCAGCAGGACCAGACACGCGCCAGTGTCTGTCACAACAGAGCGGAGAGGCTGGCACTTGGCACTGCCCTCACCCCGGGCACCCAGAGCCCTCCCCGATYGGAGTGACCCAGGGCCAGCCCGCTGCCCAGAGCCAGCTCACCCTGGGACCTGCACAAACTGAAACAAGGATCATTTAAAATGGTCCAAACCAAACAAGCAAAGGCAGATCCCCTAGCTRGGCTCAGCACTGAACCCTGTGCTGGGGGATCTTCTGTCCACGGAGGCACCTGAGACTCTGGGTAGCCCAAACCCCAGCACTGTGGGGTGCACCTTCCTGCCAGCAGCTTTGGAGTCTGGGCTTACTCCTCTCCCTGATCTCTGGAGATCTTGTTCCTTGGGCACAGGAGAACTGTGAAGCTTTCGGATGGAGAGGAAGGCACACCTGAAATCCAGAGACCTGCCCAARGGATATTATGTTTGCTTGAACCTGTTCTGATACAAGGGTTGAAGCCTGAGCAGTGTAACTACCAGSAAAGTATTTATTTTTCTTTCTTTTGTTGGTAGTGGCTGTTTTCCRAGCTCAGCTTGACTCACTGGACARTGYRGCCTGATGGAGCTGCTGAGTAAGAAAATAAGGCTTTTTAACACAACCATAACTCAGTGCATGCTGCAGAGCCACTTTCAGAGCTGCTGCATCAACCCTTTGCTGCACGAGCACCATCACTGCTGCCACACGAGGGGAACACCAGTGTTTATCAGCCACTGTAACGTGGCGCTGTAAGCCCCGAGCGAGGACACGCTAAAGCCCAGGCTGACCTCCTTCCACTCCTCCCACACCTCCAYTGACTGCACGCACGGCCCTTCCCACCCTCCAGGAGTCACCTGAGGTCCCCAGCAGTCCCCTGCAACCACAAAAAGCAGGGCCATGGCAGTTACAAAAATCAATTTCCTTCATTCGCTGTGCAGCAAGAAATACTGAGAAGTAAATTTTGTCCAAGGGAACCTCTTCTTCTCCCCTCATTCAGCAGCACTTGTATCAACAAGATGCCTGGGTGACTCAAAAGCTTCTGTGCCACACATTTCAGKGTAAACCCTACCAAAATTAATGTGACTGCTGGCACCCACATTACCCGACTGATTTTCTCAAAATTAAATGGTCTCTGGGAGCACAGGAGAGGAGAGATGTCCACATTGCTACATGCACGTGCGGCAAACTCCCAGGGCACACAAGAGTAAAAGGACTTCTGGGAGATGGGCTGTGCTGGGAAGTTCTCTTGCTAAAGTCCAGCTGCTTATTTTAGCCAACAATTTAGTTAACACAGCCTTAATATTTTCAGTCACGGCTCAGCTGRAGGCACAAAGCAAGAAACCAAGGGAACCCTGCAGCAGGACTTCAGCCTGGGGTGACTGCGCTGGAAGCTCATTCATGCACACACTTTCCACTGAAGCCTGAGGGAAGGCTGYTCTGCTCCAAATGCAGGTGCTTGGTGCTGGCAAATCCTCCCACTAGGGAAGGGGGATTGAGAGAGGACTGAGTTTTGAGATTCTCCCCCTTGCTCAGTTGCTTTTGGAGAAGTAAACAGGTTAATGTGCTTTGACCAGGCACCTGAGTACAGGAGCTGCCTGCAAATCCCAGGAGCATTTCTAAAAAGCTGTGAAACACTTGTGTCACATGTCTGAGAAGAGGTCTCTCCACAGCCACACACACAGGTGAGCCAAGCACAAGGATTGTTTAAAAAAAAATACAAAAAAAAAAATTGGAGCCTGTTGACACCAGGGGCCAACAGGGGTGAAGACAGAAACTCAAGAGAAGGCAGGAGGCAGTGGCAAGGCTGAACAGGAGGGGAGAAGGAAGAGGAAGAGCAGCAGCAGGCACAGGCAGCAGCCTGATCAGGTAACTCRCTGACAGAACACAAGGGCTGCACTCACCGGGGCTGGCGGATCCAGCTGGCACTGCCTCAGTGAACACTGAGCATCAGGTGTCAGGGCTCACATGCCAAGGCCCCTGCAGATCCTGGCAACTGTTCAAGTATCTCAGAAATCTTCTCTGGGCAGATTACAAGGGAAGCAGAGATGAGACACAAACACCAGGCCAGGAGGGAGCTGCACTTCAGTGCTCTTCTCTTCTTTGCAAGTCTTGAGTTGCATGGTACGAGCTGGCAAGACTGTAATTCAGATTCTCAAATACAAAATGCAGTTCTAGGAGTAAAACCTGATGTGAATCTGGATTTGTGTTAAGGGTGCATGCCTGGCAAGGACAGAGTCCAATAGTTCAGTTGAAGAGTGCTATTAATACTCAGTTTATGTTTAAAAGGGAAAACAAATTAATCTTTAGAGTCCCAAGCTAAATGACCAGGTGGTAGGAGCTAGAATTCCTGCTGTCACGCACCCAAAATCCTGCTTGAGCCAGTGGAAAGTCCCTTCAGAAATCTGTCCTCAAAAAGCCCCATGAAACAGGGATGGGAAGAAGAAGAATTGCACTCAGAGGACTGCCAGACCCACAGCAACCTTGTTTCTGGGACAGAGAAAACAGGACCTCACCTGAACCCTCTCTCCAGACAGCTGGAAAGCTGAAGGTCCCAGAAAAAGAAATAAGCTTGATGCTTTTTAAAGCTGTCTGGCTGCAGACACCAACACGACTTAGTGAACAGCATGTTCATGTTCATGCAGAACAGAGCACCTGTACCTGTAGCTGCAGAAATGTCAGTGATCATAAAGTGTTCAACAGAGACGACAGCAGGAGAATTTCGCTCCAAATAACACTTCTTTTGCAAACCTCTGCTCTTTTAACTGAAATCCATTCTTCAAATTGTAAATCTGTGATATCTGATGGGCTAATACAAGTTTTACACAGTGATAGCATCAAGAGTTTTTGAATTTACCAAGGCTTATCAAAGTCTCAGGTTGCTTGGTTTCTTCAGAGCCTGGAAAAGTTTTCCAAAACTCAGTTCCCTGCTGGTGTAAATATTGTTTGGCAGCTTCAGAAAGGCTTTCCAAGGGGAAGTGAGACAGACTAGAGCTCCTGTCTTTTTGAACTCTGGCCAAATGCATCTTAAATTACAAACTTAGACTAGTGTGGTCCTGCCCTTGATGAGAGTTTAAAGAGAATGTAAAGCACAATGACACTGATCTTCTGTTTAATTGCTACACAAACTAGATAATTGGATACAGAGGATTCAAATAAAAACTGAGTATTTAATAATAGAAAATTGAGRGGGGAAAACCAGCTATGCAAAATTACTGTGATATCAGTGATTCCTGATGATTTTCATAGCTGAAAATGACCCAGAGAATTAATTAGTCTTGGAAAAATTCTTCCTATAAAATCACGATAAAGGAAAATGTGAATCTTGTTATGTGTAAACAATCAGCAACTATTGAAACAAAGAAAGAAGCTTGATACTGAAACTGAAACATCAGTTGTCATARTCAAAATGTATAGAAGAATGTGACATGATTTATTTCAGGGCAAAATGTTGGCACTAATAAGCAGCAAAAACACTAGAAATTATGGCGAATTCAAATAGCTCATAGGCTTCAATGCCTAAATTAATCACTGCTGTCATTCAATCCAACTGCCCAGAGTCTTGTGTTTATTCTTTTTTAAAGTAGTCTGATTTAAGGAACCAACTTTCTAATTYTGTATCAAGACACCAGGATGTAAACATGTTTTGTTAACAGCAATTCAGAGAATTTTAAAACCTTCTGCAGCCCAGCTACTGCAGTTCTTACTCAGCAGGAAAACACTTTTTTGGATGTGTCACCTGAGCATTTCAGTTTTAGATTAAAGGCCTCCTCTCTGCTTTGAACTKTGCAGACTCCAGGGATTGCTAGTGCCAGTCTCAAGTATAGTTTAAGTTAAAAAAAAAACATTGACCCTAGATCCTGAATAAGATACCTGCACTGTGGAAGAAGCTGAAATTGAGACAACACAGCAGGGAATAGTAAGATTAAAAGCGTTGCTAACTGTGCTTAACTTCAGTGACTGTTTTGGAGAGGTATCCAAGCTTAAAACTCTTGGGCAGCTGCATGGCTGCCTGCCAGAAGGAAGTTGWCAGCAAAGCCGTTTCCACAGCATCAGCCTATTTTTAGTGTATGGTTCGGGAGGGAGTTTCTTCCTCCTCCTGCCCCAAGCCTCTGAAATGCTCTCCACTGGCAGAGCCTGATGGGAGYCTTTGCACAGGAATATGGAATTTCTTTTGGCCTGCAGTGTGAAATTGGGTTTTGCATGTGTGCCAAGCAACCTGCACACAACCAGAGTATGAAAAGCTGGGCAGCACCAGCCCTGGTTGCTTTTTTCTCGCCTGGAATGTTGTTTTAGGAGAAATAAAAGCCGAGAACTTGGTTTAAACAAAGAGATACCATCTCTGGCAAAAATTCAGAAAAAGTTTTAAGATTCTTGCCACAGTAACTGGGTAAGAGATCAGCCACTCCAGACTCTGTATCAATCCAGTGCACACACACACAACTAAGAAGCAGTTTGTGTGCACTAATCCCACACATTACTATAAAGTACTGCTGTCACTTTGCTTATTTTTACACAACAAAAATGTACATTTAAGATATGAGAAAGATGAAGTACTCCCAAAAATTTGAMATGGAAGCATGGAGAGTGCCTCACACTGGGTGGTGTCAGATAGTTCGTACTGACTCTGCAGACTTGGGCCACTCTGCCAGTGTGCCCACAGACACTGTTACCACAAGTGCTATTTTAAAAGAAGGGATGAAAAAGGAAACRCATGGCTGTGAGCACTGAGGGTGTGTTCCAGAGCTCTGCCAGCGCAGTGTTCACTCCAGAGCAGCTCTGACTCCCTCAGTCTGGCCTGGSTGTGAGAGGGTCACAGGGCAGTGTACAAACTTTGAGCTCTGCACCTCAAACTCTCATCTGTGCCAGCCCCGTACCATGCCCAATGACTCTTCCTTTAAAATCTCAAATTCCAGAATTCCACAGCCTGCCCAGGAAAGGTATTCCAGAGCTCTGCTGGTCCCGCTGTTAAGGCCAACCACCCATTTGGATGTCTCAGCTCAATGTTTCCTGCTGCAATAGAATATATTTTTCTTGTCCTACTGGCAGCAGTGGGAAAAAGTGTTTATTTCCTTCTTTGTACCTACCTCTACTGATTTTAAAACACCTCTCCCATGASCTTGAAACCAGCCCAGTCATCCCTCTTGTCACCCCTCTCATTGCTTCTCTCCAGTCATCCCCAGCTGATGCGTTTTCCAAAAGTGCAGATACCACGTCCCAAGGTTTTCTGCTACCACATGAGGAAGAGGGACCATGCTATGTATCTTACAGATTACATTCCTGTTCATACATTCCACAGCCATGTTTGGGKTTTTTTTTCAGGAACAGGATGCTGTTGAATCATGTTCAGCTGGTGACTGGCTATAACCCCAGGAGAGCTCTTCTGCACAACTGCTACCATAGCAGCCTGTCCTGTCCCATCCTGTATTTGTTCAGCCCATCGTGGCTTYTGCTGAAGTGTACAAATACACATTTGTCAAATCCACCGCTGGATTTACTGCATCACATGCTAACTCTTTTGAAGTTGTCAAGTTCACTTTGACTTGTGTTTGTCTTCTGCTCAGTCAGTAGTTAGCTCAAGTCTGRTGCTCCTTACAATTTAATCAGCATATCACATCCAAATTGTTAATGAAAATACCAAATAATCTCAAATTAGAGCAGAACTGCAGAGAATCCCCCTCAGTTATATCTCTGCAAGTGTGAATTTTAAATTATTACTCTGAGTAGGGTTTTCCAAACAGTTTTTATAATCTTACTTTTAAATTGGCGTCAGACCACATTTCCCTGCTATCTGACATAAAGTCATTAGAGACACTAGAAATAAAGCTGTGCTCACTGCTTCTCCTCTGCTCAAGGAGCTTGTTAACTTGGTGCAGATTAACAGTATTTGATTTTTCTTTTAGAAGCTCATTGATACGTTTCCCTTTTCCATTAGTTTTCCAGTTTCAACTATTGACCCCGAGTTCTGAGCAGGCAGGAGGAAGCAGAGACAAGCTGAGCCATCAGAGGTTACAGCAACGCCTTTGTCTCTAATGCTGGAAGTGATTTACCWCTTGGGGTGTCCGACTTAGGCACGAGGATAACTCCAGTTGTTGTGTTTATGCTGCAATTCCTTACAGCAGGGCAAGCAGAGCTTGTCTCAGTGAGGACCTGAGAGGCCTCAAAGCATTCACTGCTCTGCTCTGACATCAAGGACAATGAAAGTCTTTTCCTCTTGTGCCTATGGGTACCCCCTCCATTGCTGGAAGATTTCAGTGTCCAGCTACTCCAGTGAGAAATCACATCCATGAAACAGAGCTAYTCAACAACATCCTGCACGTTCTTCAAAAGCTCTCAGCTGACTGGATTAAACCACGAAAAATATCCAGAAAATTAAGTAAACATGCATCCAGTAATAATTTCCATGGCATCAAAAGCCAAGTGATGRAACTACTCCCATCATAAACATTGGTATATTAGTCCTAAACAGCCTTTTCAGGAAACCTTTGCAAAGGAGGATCACAGCACCAATAATTACRTTCTGGGGTTGTCCTGTGCCAGGCCAGGARCTGGACTCAATGATCATTGTGGGTCCCTTCRAACTCAGGATATTCGATGATTCTATGACTTAATCAGCAAGACCTGATCATTTGGCAACTCCTAACTGAACATGATGTTTGAAATTTTTTTCTTGACACTGAAGTCAGTGCAGATGGGATATGATTGTTCTCAGATCACAGTAATTATCTACTATGTTCATTAAATCAACTCCTTGTTTAAGGTRATGACATAATAATAAAATCTTCATCAATAGGGCAATAGTACCCTTCTTCTTTTGAATTTTCCCAGCACATTTCTTGATAGTTTAAAATCACTGAAAGGTATTGCTGTCTTGCTCTAGGCAGTTACACATTTGGACAAATCCAGTGATTTCCAAGAGATCCTTTGCTTTATTCATGTCTTATGCTACATTTCTATGGTTCCAAAGTACATCCTGGATGCAGCTGCTCRTGTGCAGTGTGATTAACTTGCACTGTCATAGAACCCAGCTGGCAACTTGGCCACTCACCCACTGCCCTTCCCAACTGATGGGGGAGAGAACTGGAAGAGTAGTGAGAAAACATGGGTAGTGATAAGGACAGTTTAATGGACAGAAAAGTATGTAAATAACAATAACAATATAATTAGAATATATAAAACAGGTGATGTATAATGCAACTCTTACCACTTGCTGATGCATGGTCAGCCAGTTCCCGAACAGCAGCCCTGTCCAGCTTTCCCCCAGCTGATGACACCATATGGTAGKGAATAACCCTTTAGATCAGCTGTGCTGGCTCTCTGCCCTCCCAATTTCTTGTGTCCTCAAGCCATGAGAAGCTAAAAAGTCCTTGACTTAGTATAAACACTACTTAGCAACAACTAAACCATCAGTGTGTTATCAACTGTATTGTTACACCGAATCCAAAACACAGCACTGCTAGATGAAAATGAACTTGTCCCAGCTGAAACCAAGATATACTCTGCATTCCCTTGGTCTCTTAGTTTAAATTCACTCTTGGTTAAAAAAAAACAAAACAATGAGAGTTCTTGAAAGGTGAGAAAGGGAACCTCCAGCAAGTCAGTCACTTTGCATTAAGTCGTGGTAAATCCAAAGCAGCTTACCCAGTGCAGAGTTAGGAACACCAACACACAATTGCCACCAAGTGCCACACTGTAAGCATGATGCCTCCTCAYCTCTCTCCTGGTAATGTTTTCCTGGGCCTATAACCTCAACAGGAAATACTGCATTTATGCATTAAAATGACAGTTTCAAAAGTGATCTTTTGGAAAAAGGACAGATATGCAAAAATGAAATTCATAATTCATTTATTGAATATATATATGCAAGGATACCATTAAAAAGAAACTAATACTGCAAACTACAACTTTGGAAGTAAAGCCAATATAACAGGAACAAAATATACATAACATTGTAGATAGGAATGCATTTACCCTCTTCCATACATTCCTTGTCTTTACACCTAATGTAAATGTATGCTAGAGCAAAAGCTGTAAAAGTTGGCCTAACCTGAGTGCTTTCTGACAAGCAACAGCTCTCCAGGATTTSTTAAAGGCTGAGATGTCACTGCTGACTAATGGCTGTGCACACATATGCACATGTAGGAACTGCTTCACCAAGTATATAAATCAAGGGCTGTGTCCTGGTTTTTTCACCTCCATCACTAATATAGTGGAATCTGACTCTGGTGACATGGAAGAAGAGTTACTAATTGCTATCAAGTACTTTCAGTTCTCTTCAGATTAATTTCATCTAATGAGTATTAATTTTCTTGTCAATCTGATTCAGCGTATTAATATTTTTGGAATGCACTGATTATCACCTGCCAGATAAGTCTGTTATTTCAAATAGATTATCACCTCTTCATTTTTCACTCCATTTCAGCATGAAGTTTTTTTTCCTATAGGCAGGAGTAAGAGGCAAACTCTCTTCTGCTTTACTACATTTTAGGGCCAGATTTGGCAGACTCAAACCATTGCAGATCAGCACAGCTCTTTGTACATAAAGCTGAGACTTTGTGGAGTGTAGGTGTGACTCCCACTAGAGCCTTATGACAGAACCTCCTGTGGATCAACTCCTGCTGAAGGACATTTTCTGCTCACCTCATGCTAGGGAGCTGAACTGACACTGAAGCAGCCTTTCCCCTTCCCTTAAATGGAGGGACAGCACAGCCCACTGCTGTGGGGTTTGACCACACCTTGGGATCTGGCATTGCACCAGCTGTATCCTCAAGATATGGAGCAGTATCCTTGTTTGTGCTGTTATCCCTCCTTGGTACAGTCCTTTCTGGGAACAGCATTATCACAGATCTGTGAGACCACAGAGACACAGTGTGTTGGGGAGATCTCTTAATGGAGAGGTAYAGGGAGCTGGGGAGAAACCTCCCTTCTCAGAGGGTTCCAGGCATCTTAAACAACACACAGTCCTCTTGTGAGCAAAAGAAATGCCCCAAGGCAAAAAATAACAATAACAAAAATTTTAAAAAATTAAATAAAGTGAAACCAGTTTTTTAAGACAAGTTTGGTTGAATTCATGATGTTGAATTCTCTGATTGTGAGATGAAAGCAGAAGGTGCCTAGTAAAAAAAATCTCAGTAACGAATTGACTGTATTAATTTAACTAGCTAATTTAAACATATCTAGTTCACCTACAGAGCACTTTCATTGTTTCTAACATTTCTGGGAAGGCAGTAGATGCTCCAGAGTAATCTTCAATATATGCTTGCACAGATTACATTGCTTTACCAAAAAACAAAAAACAAAAAACAAAAAACAAACCAAAAAGAAAAAAAACCAAACCCCCAAAAATTCAGACAGACTGTCTGAAATTCCAAGCTAAAATACACATAAAAAGATAGTAATGGCAGTATTTTGTCTTTAAAAAAAATGATGTAAATGTTGTATACTATCATACATTGTCATGCTTTTTAAAACTACAATTAAGGACATAAGAGATGTACAGTAAATACACTGCTGAGGTACATTTCTTCTAAATATTAACACCACGACAGAATTACTCCCCAGCAGGTGATGCTACTTGGGAACATATAAATACAATTTTTACATTGTAAGGCACTTATACCCAGCATACATGAGTTGAAGTCAGTTATGACAAATTTGAGGCTTGTAAGAAAAGGTTTTTGCTTTTGACTTTGCTTCCATGAATTCTGAATTGATGACAGTTTCGCCAAGCCATTTCAGCACACAGGGGTAACAGGGTAAAACCAGCCACTCACKTTTCTGCTACCTGAAGGTAAAGTGCTGCTCTGGTTCTTTGAGGCATGGAACAGGGTCATTTATCCGTAACAGGTGAATAATTGGACTGAATACTATAGTAAGCCACTGATACACAATGAAWTAGAGCTCAGTCTGAAGTACAGTCAGTATGCTGGCAGATCTACCCCATGCAAACTTAGTTAAATACAGTAGCTGCAAACAAAGTGCCTTTTTTCCATGGGAGGGCCATGTCTGAGGCACGAATTGAAGTAATTTAAATACTGAATGATGCTATTTTTCATTCTCAAACTGTTCTGAGTGGCTGAAAAATGTTCCTAATTCTAGGAGAAACAAAACACCTTRATAGACAATTTCAATAATGGATCTGTCATTGCAATTCAAGTCACGCTTTTAATTTTGAAAGTTACAAATACAAAATAAAAATGATCAATGGCATCATGTTTAGAGCAGTAAC
The DNA here is from genome assembly GCF_030028575.1 of Malurus melanocephalus. Classification (NCBI taxonomy): domain Eukaryota; kingdom Metazoa; phylum Chordata; class Aves; order Passeriformes; family Maluridae; genus Malurus; species Malurus melanocephalus. The sequence continues at coordinate 518,326 of NW_026623567.1, forward strand.
TGAATATTTTCTGTACACAGCAATATTTCTTTCCAAACGGCATTATTCTCCAGGAAAGCAAACAGAACTGATTGAATTCTAACAGGTAAAATGTTAGAAACTCCAATATACAGTAATTGAGTCCCTCAAGACATTAAGGGAATGCATAAGAAGACAAATGACACACGTTAAATCKTTTAAAAATACAAGTAAAAAATGCTACAGAAACTCATATTACAAATGAACCGTTTTTGCAATACCAATCACAGAAGAACTGTAGCAGTTTATAGTCAAATCAGTGTCTTTTGCTTGTTTCCTTCCTTCAGATCCAGAAGTTTTGTTGGGAGTTCAGAGTGAAACAATTCAAAACCCTAAACAAACAATAAGGTGATGCGGTAGCAACAGACAAAACATGTGGACTAGAWTCAGCTTTTTGGTTTTATTTAAGTAAGTCTGAGGATGTGCTTTAACAGACCAATTGTAGAAGCCAGTAGCCATTAGAAATGACAAGGTGTTTTGAAAGCAGTCAGAGGACTGTTCTGTTACGTTTGGTATAGCCTAGATATGATCATTCCCTAAAGGAATATCAAATTCTAGCAAGTAGAATTCCATGATGTGATTGTTGACTTGACAGAGAGGAAAAAATCACTAAAACAATAAGGATGATTCGTGAAGTTTCTCATATAGTGGTCATATGATTAAAAAATAAATACCAATCTAGCAAAAAAAAGGCTGTTTCCTCATTCTTCTTACAGAATATGGGACCTTTATGCATMTTCTTGACAAAACATGAAGTGTTCCACACAACAGAGAACACCTGAGGTATGGACGTCAGATATGGTGGCTAAWTTCCATTGTGAGTTAAGAGTTGTAACTCTCTGAAGTAAAAGAGATTGGGCTGCAAAGTCCAAACATCTGTCTAGTAAGGTTTTAATCACACTTGGTGAAGTGTTCTTTGTAAATCAGGACACAGAGAGGTGGGTCGTTGGGGAAAGAATGAACTACAGCCCTTTGGCATGAGTTCTAAAGCTCACAGCTCAGAACCAACAGCTGCTCAAGTACATCTCCCGCAAACAATGCTGGGCGGAATGAGCAATCACAACAGGAACAACCTGAAATGTTCAAGCGTGCTTCGTGTACACCGAGTCCTTTCCTACTGGGTGCTTCCCAAGCAAAAACAGCGCGGCTTTCCCATGTACAGCCTCCGGAACTTGTGCAGGAAGAAAATGCAAAATTCACAAAGTACCAGCTCGTTGCCACCACGGACTTGTCCATGTTGTTAATTAAACTAGCTAAGACCTTCCCTCATTGTGTGAATCCACTAAACAACTTACACATTCCAAATCTTAAGGTTTTTATTCAGTCCAGAAATATAGATCTTACTTCATTTCAATGTCTGCCTTAACTTTTGACACTGTACATATTACATATCATTTATATAGTGTTTCATTTTTTCCAGACACTGCAGACTACAAACTACATAATATTGACATGTAAAACTCTGCCACTTACTGAAGGCTCACACACATGAACGTTTCAGGCAGTTCAATGAAATTTCTAACAGAGCCGGGTAGTAAAAAGTTACTAACCCTTTTCTGATTTTTAGAAAACAATTTAAAAGAATTAGTAGTTATGATGTCTTAGCCATTCCCAGTTCTATAACTCTGTCCCTTGAACCTGTTTAAAAAATGATGAAAACAATAGTAAATTTAAAATCATACAGAAAAGCATTTCGCAGCTCTGACATTACATCTACATTTAGCAATAGAAATGAGGGCCTTTCTTCTTACACTGTTACAAAGTCAGCTGKATTTAAAAAACAACAAATCCTCCCCATCCTTCTACAGTATGCCAATAAAAAGTACTCTGCATACACTAGATTTAAATACTTCACTGCAATAAACTACATTAATTGKATATTGTGTTTCAGTCTTGGTAACAGATCTGTCAGGAGTAACTTCCATACCTAGTTTCCATTGAGCTGCTGCTGAGGAATGTCATTATGGTCAGTGCCTGATTTGCCACGGCTTTTGCTTTCTCTTTCTTCATCCTCTTCATCTCTTTCATCATTTCCACTATGGTTTTTACAATACAGTCTGGCACAATAAAAGAAACAGTGAGGATTTACACTGAAAATATCCATCAAAACCTGACTTTTAGTAAGTTCTGAGATGTGCTACAAGTCAGTTGCAAACTCTTAAGTCATTAATGGTTTTCAGTCAAGTGTTAGTTAAACTGAAAGGGAAAACAAGRTTCAAGAGCAGCCAACAAAACTGTGACCAATCCCAGTTTTCCAGAACTGCCACTGCACTGCTCAGCGAATGCCCTCTCGTGGGCACAGCACAGCAACTCAGCTGCAGCCAAGTCACAGCTCCTCAGGAAGGATGGAAAGTTATGGGGTCCAAAAAGCCCCACAAGGAAGCTACRGACAGATTAATATGGAGGAATCAATTTTCTTGATCTAAATTATAAATTTCTGGAGAAGCAAAATACAGTACAAGTCAATTTTCTCATTTCTTGTATTATGACACTACAGAAATTTTCAATTAGCAGTGTAACTGAAATATTTTGTAAAGTTAATGATTACTTAAAAATATMATTTTAACTTAAATAATATCCTCTTTTTTAAGAATCTATTTACTATCCAAGTTAGGCAGAAAAAGTGTCATGTAATATCTTTACTTTCATAAGAAATTCCACAATTAYACAGGTCCTTACTTATAAATTCCTCGTGACATATTCTCAATGTATTTAGCTTTGTCTTCTACTCCACAGTGGTAATGGTATGTTTTTATGCAGGCTTTGATTTCACACCCAATAGTAGCACCAGGCTGGCTGCAGAGTGTGCATTTCTGTGCAGGGGAAAGAAGAGAACAGCAACATTCAGCYTCTCAGTCTTTTGTCTCTTAGGATTCAGCTTAGTGTTCCTCATATTTATGGCTAACCTTTTGGAACAGAGTAATTCCTCTGGCAGATCATCCTTCCAATGAAAAGTTAATCAAAGACATGGTAAACCAGAAACTATAAMATACCAACCCATTAAAATATCAACACTAGGATTTACTATCCCTTCCATAGAAAATTGCTATATGATTGCAATACATGTTATTGAATTTTTAAGGTAATTTTACTGCCGAAGTTAGTATGCTAATATATGAATAGTCTTATTTTTTTCAAGGGACAATATTACTAATTGTTTGCTCTCTCCCTGACCCCCCATAAATTTCTTAGCACATTAAAAACATCCTGAATTTTAATAAAATACAGTGTGATGTTTTACCAACATCCTCATCTCTAAGACTTTAAATAGGTTTTCCTACTAAAACACCAAAACAGTTCGAAACACCGGTTTGTTTTCAATATCACACAATATATTCACTGAAAGAACTGCATATTCTCCAATTTTATATGCAGCTTCACACTGTGTGTTTTTAGTMACACAGGCCCAAAGCTGTTACTCTCTTAGTTGCAGCATGGCTATTATGAATCATATGATTCTATTACAATAATAATTATGTACATTGTSATAAAGAATCCCAAATACCACATGCCCAAACACCACTAATTATGATAGGTGATTCCTATCTGGCTGCCCTTTCCACAAGTAACAACATATTTTAATTTTGTGTTTAGAAACAGATGGAAAAGATTGCTCACAAAAGGATGGAGGCAGAGCTACACACACCTACATTAACACATTCACCACATTCTGCAGGTACATACCATTCTTTTTCCTCTCTTGATTTCTTGAAGTACAGTTTTGATATCAAAATCACCAAACTCTGCCCTTGAAGTTGTTGTTAGCTGGACAGTGCCAGAAGAGAACAACTGTAAAACAAGCAAGTCAAAACAATGTCAGGTCACCAACATGATTGGAAATTTTTCTGGGCAGGAACAACTGAGCACTGAACATCCTGTTTTGTGATCTCAGATAGCATGTGCTTTACCAACAAAGTAGGAAAAACCCTGTGCTGAGCAATTAAACTCCTGATCCCCACCTGACTGCTTTAATTACAGTCGTTGCCTTGGAGAAATATATTTCAAAAGACAGAGGAATAGACGAGAAATAAAGACAGGATGAAAACAAAGCAGCAAAAGGGCAGTATTATGAATTACACTAGTTAACTTTTTAGGAATATTCCATTTCCTTCCCTGTGACATATATGTAATTCAGGTTCATGGCACCCTGATGTCAATATGGCAGTGATGTCCTGAGAGATGACAACAGAGCACACAAGTACCATCCCTTCCATCRTCATCCTGGTATATTCAGCTTTAACTGTCTTAAAACTGAAGTTCAGGTACACAAAGCAGCAAAGAACTTTGCTAGGTAAGACTCAAAGCTGCTGGCACACACAGCTCTCTGTTTAGTGAGGCTGGGTACTCAAAATCAATGGTACTCCACAGATTGCCTGGATTATTTTTTTCATTTTGAGGTACAACATTTTGAGGTACAACTTAAGTTGGTTATCCTCAGAACGAGTGATATGAAAGATGGCACTGTCTGCTCATGTTCATTGCAATTAGATCCTATTCAAGTTGACAGTTCTGTAAATGTGATCATCTAAATACAAGAGCTTTCTAGAACTTACTTATCCAACAGTCTACTTAAAAAGTCACACAGCCTGAATCCACAGGTCAGAAAATTAATGAAGTTCATGGAATCCTCTCAGATTGTGCCCAAATGCCTGTGAAGTTGTTTTATTTTTGGAGTGGATTCTTTTAGTTAGAACTGTTTTGTTTTCCTTTTTAAATACTYCATATGCATTTAGACGCTAAGGGAGCATTTTTAATAAGCTAAAGAGTCTCCCTGAGCTAATTCCATCTCTTAGCATGAAGCCAACTTTTATTCATATTGCCTGCAGTGAAAATAAATGAATTGCTCACTTTGCAACACTTCAGTGGTTAAGGAGATCATCAGCATACAGAGACAATACTCATGCATAATTACATCTGAGGGTACTGTATTAAAATCCAAAATAACAATTCAGGCAAAATTCACAGAATACACTGGTTAACAACAATACTGTTACTCACCATGCACTTATAGTGTGCTGCAGCCTTTTTGGCATTAAATATATGAAGCTTTCCTCTAGCTTCATTTTCTTCTTCACCTGCATGACAGAATCCACATTTAGGTTTTGTATCACTGGGGCTGCTTCTGTGGGGAGACCTGTCTCTCTGAAAGAAAAACATTTTACTAAAATATACTGCTGGGTTACAAATAAGGTTGCAATTTTAAAAGCCTGTGGCCACCAGCTGGAGGCTCAGACAAATGCAAATTTTAATAAAACTTATATTTCAGAGAAGAAATATGCAATTTTGTCCTCTAAGAAGTTTAGCATATTTACTGCTTACATAGGAACTGCTTTCTATTTCATCTGTGCCATGTGAGGACGTGGATCTAGTGTCTTCTGACTGCCCTTTTAAATTTGTTTTTCTTGGCTTTCCCTTACGACCCCTCCTTTTTCCTTTGGGAGGTGAAGGCTCCAACTCGTGTTCATTGATATTTTCTTCTAGATCTGCTTTAGAAGTCAGAAAACATCATTARATAAGATTCCCCAAAATTTTGCACAGAACAAACTACAAAAAAACAAACCCAAACCAAACAAAAAGTCCCCACAACCTACCAAAACCATGTAAGAAAAAACACAGCTTGTATTTTCTAAATTTTGGTCAGAAATGCAAATAGCATCTTTTTCCTATTTATTACAAACATGCAACTGCAGATCCTGAAAACTTTTTTTTAGACGTCACACAGCTTTGTATCTTTATGACATAATATATGAAGGTTTAGTGTTTCTTACTTCTACTTTCAGACCTAAAATGTGTCCTCAGATACGTATCTCCACCTTCACTGAAAATAACATTYATTTAAACTACACTGAAACTGGAAAGTGTTTTCCCCCATGAATTATGCTATTAATTTATTATTTTGAGATGCATAACTCCAAAGTAAATTGCCCTTGATAGTACGCCAGTGTACCCAAACTACACCTCTCTCCTTCCTTTATTAATTGATGCCCGTTGACTTAAGAAAAAAAATTCACCCATTGGTTATAATATTAACATCAAGCTTTAAAACTAATATGTACTTTGCCTCCACAAAAAAACCTACAAGTTCATGTCATTACAGAATATTTTTACATCTGCAGCTAAAAGCAGCCTCCAGTTCAGAGAAAATCATCCACACTGACAACATCCCATATCAAGTACTTCCAGACCATTAAGAGTATAAAAACACATACTTTTAATACAAACATACCAAAGAGGCCTGACAAGTTCCTTTATAAAGGTCAGCTGAGCTGTGAATGCTACAGAGAGCTGAGTCCAGCATTTGGTCAGACTGTCCTCTGGACAACTCACAGCTCTAATAGAAGATACAGATCAATTCTGAAAGTTTAAGATTGCTTCCAGGATGATCTAGTTAAATTGTATCTGATAACTACATCTAACAACAGCACTATTCAGTCACTAACAACTTTCCTACTCAAAGAAGCATCCTCCTTTTTTCTCTTTTAATCTGTAGCACCCACCCCTGCTCGAATCACAAACATATTTCAGGGGACTTGTTTGAAGAAACATAAATAGATCCTGCTGAAGGACTTATTTTCTCAAAATCCAAACCACAAACATCACTATGAGCCCCCAAACAGAAGGAAATAGTAATCAGAAGACTTGGAACATTCACTTGATGGATACTGCCATATGGTTTTAGTATCCAGACAGGACATCTTAGCTGGAAACTAAATGCTGCTTTGACAGCACTCATCTTTCTTACCTATTATGATATAAAACTCAGATCACATTGCTATCTCATGGTAACAATGACTCAACTGCACAAAACTTGCAAGTCAAAGTGCTGAATGTATTCCACAGCCACCAGCTGGGAGCAGAAGACAACTGAAGCCCCAGCCCCAGCCTGGAACACAAGTAAATCCTGTTCAGCTCCATCGATTGTATCTGTCMCTAATCCCCAAGAAAGCTACATCTTCTGCTCAGGTATTAAGGAAGGATAGAAAACTCATCCAAATGCATCACAACAGATTATACTGAAATTTATATAGATCAGCAAATTATTTTGGTTYAAATTTACAGATTATTCAGTTATGTACAGATTTGCCCAAGTTGCTACTACGACACATCAGTCTGGCTAAAACATCCCTATATTTTCACATATAAAATACTCTTCTTTAATTACATGTCAAAAGCATCATTTATTTGACTCTGAAAAAACTAAATACATGACATAGATTACCTAATGAAACAATACATTTTACATTTTCTTCTCAGAATTTCCTAACTGACATTATTTTTCATTTATAATCACTTGCTAAATTCCCCAAGCAAGATAATGCAATTTCGATATTGACCTTTTAGACTGCATATGGCAAATTTCATTACAATCTGAAAACCTCTTTCAAGAAGAATTCTCTTTTATCTTGTTTATCATATGAACCCTCCACCAATTATTCAAGGAAATTTGTGAATATTTGTCTCCATTTTTACATTTACAGAAACACAGATGTGTTTATAGAAGAACAGTCTTATAAAAATGTGACTATTGAAACCATGACCCTTTAAATGACATCAGTAAAGGTTAACAATATTCCTTCCAAAAGAATTCAGTGGATTTCCCTACTCTATTTGATGAAGCAAAACAAAATCCACTCACCAACATTCCTTATTTTTTCCAAAGCTCCTTGTCAATTCTGTCAGCCAAAATGTTTCCCAGCTCACAGTCCACCCTTATTTTCTATATTAAAACATCCTGAACTCTTTATAGTCCCACTTACAAAACAAAGTGAGTCATAATTGCCAAAACCAAAGCACACCTTATAAAWCCAACTTCTTGTGAGAAATGTCACAGTCTCGTAAGAGAGTAAGTTCTTAAGAGCTATTTTTCAGTCTGCAATTATTAGTATATTTAAGATTTGAAAAGTAAAAATACTGTATTTTTAAAAGATCCTTTCAGTACAAGATAAAAACCTATCAAGATTGTACAGCTTTCCTCAAAGGAGAACCCTTCTGTGCTCAAAATGAAGACTTTCGGTAAAGTTCAGAGTTCATTGAAATCCAGATGCTACATGACCCCTTCACTAGGATACAATGCCTTGAAGATTTACATCTTCAGCTTCAAGTGATGTGGACCTATAGAGTAACACCACCAAGATGTGAGGATCTGCTCTACCACATCTAATCCTCCAAGACTGATAATTCAAAACATTAAAGCTCCTCTCATTTTTAGAGCACCTTGAACTTGCAGAAGAGAACAGGGAGAGACTGTCATCAGCTCTCAAACACACCAGCCCTGGATGCTCTTCATGTTTCATTTATAATTTGGTGGGTGCCCTATCCCTCCCCTCAAGCCCACTGCCAGCTTACCCTGTGTCCCTGGGATCAGATGGTTGGGTGTTTCCAACTTCTCATGACAGCTTGAACTAAGGAAAACACAAAAAGTTGTTCAACTCCTCCCTGACCAGGTGGTGTTTTATCTGGATATCACCCATCCTCTGAATCCCCTGAGATTCACTAGATATTCTTCAAATGGCCCCCATCCCATATCCCATTACTGCACTGATTTTTAAAATATCAATATTCTCAATGTGACTTAATCWAAAGTGTTCAGAGGAGGTTTCTATGAGCTTCACTCAGAAGTCCCTAAATCTAGATTTGGAAAGAGCTCAATAGACAGTATGGCCTGAGAAGGAGGGTAAGGGTAGAAATCAAGAGGAAACAATCTGCATTTTAAAAAGCACCTAGGAATATGATATTGTAAATTCAGATGAGTAGCAACAAGCCCCTAATTTGCATTTTAGAAATCCATGAACAGCACAAAGCACCACAGAAGGAAGCCTGGCAAAATGCTCCATTACATCAACTGATAACAGGGAGATMCAGCTTCAGAGAGAAATCTAAAAAYTCTCCTTYATTCACGACTAGAAGGAAAAAGGATCAAGATGTTTTGCTGTTTAAAATAAGGCTTGGCAGAGAAGAGGTTAAGATATCACTGATGCATACTGCCATCAGCTTGAAATACACATGGAATCACCCCTTTTGAAAAGCCAGGTTAAAGCAAAGTAATAAAGAATTATGTGATTAAAGAGTTGTGAAAGAACAAGTAAAAGAGGATGTGCACAATAAATACTGCTATATTGACATCCTGCATTACCTTAAACAACAGAGTAATAGAGCCAGAAACAAAGGAGACTGAGTTTGTATGAGGAAGATAAAAAACCAGAACTACTAGCAAAATATATTTGCAAGTACAACTGGACATAAAAAGAAGCCAAAGCATAGAATGTAGAAGTGCTGAGACATGCTGCAATATGAATGTGATATGCAGGTAAAGTTTTACAGTGCATTTGGGATAAAAAACCCTAAAGATTCAAGCAACAAAATCAATCTTATTATGGTTGTAGAAGAGAAATGGAATGCAACWGAGAAAGAAGAGTATTTCAGTATGYTGGAGTAAAATATCCTTAAACTATGGCCGAAACCAAATAAACCTGATGTGCCAACATCATTATTTTAAATTGGAAAGAAATGTCAAAAACAACCCAAAAGAACTTTGTTGGTCCAGTAAAAATGTGGATGCATTTATAAGCAATAATAAGAACCAGACATTTGCATAAACCCTCTTGCAAACAAATACAAAATCAGGTAAACTGATCATAAAATAATAGTGGTCTCTATAAGTAAATTATGTGAAATTAACAACCAAAATGCTGGATTCAATTTCTGGGTTATCTTTTTCAATAGAGAAAGAGTAAGTTACATGAAACATATCTAAACTACAGTGGAGAGGAAAAAATTGAATTATCCCTTAGATCCTGCCACTAATAAGTTTTTCAAAAGCTCCAGATACTTGAAGGAACTGATGACTCTCATCCAAAAGCTATTTGTTATGAGGCACTTGAAATTATTTCTTTAATTAAGTACATTTAACACAGAAAAGTAATAAAATAGTCCCTAATAACCACACAATTTAAATGCATTTTCAAGCAAASAAACCCTGGCAAAGACTGAAAACAGATGATGCACTTGGCTTATTTGCACATTCACAAAGTTTATGACCATTGGTCTGATGAATCTGTTGAGCAGCTGACCAASCCTCTCTTGCCTAGACAGGAAGGAAAATTATACCACCACAGGACAGCTCCTCAGCTGGGACAAACCATTCACCACATAACTTCTACATTTTTCCTTTTCAATCAGCTGTGTGGTTTTCCATAAGAAAACCCTGGTGTGAGGCTTCTGCACAAATCCTCCTTAGTCTGTAGTGAGACATTGCTAATTCACTGCCTGGACCAACTGTTTTYGTAGGAACACCATGTACACATTCGATGCTGCACCAGAGCATTCTCCAGGAGACACCAAGCAGGCTGAGTTAGCAGCACCCGGGAAGAATTCATCACCATGAAAACCAAAAAGGCCCCAAACTGCAACATTACAGAAACATTTATAAGTGACCAAACAAAGTGAGACAAACCTGTGCTGGGACCAGTGCCATAGAAAGTGCAACAAGGAACAAGCACTGCTTGAAGAATCCAAAGATGAATCAGAATGTTACCTAACCAGAATGCCAAAAAGTTGCAGATGTTTTTCCTGCCAGTTTCTGGTTTTCACAGCACTTTGGAAAAGTACTCAGCACGCTATAGATTGCAGTGTCTCTAAATAGGTCTCAGAGAAATATCACCCAGACTCAACCTACTAAGCAGTATGAGAAGCACAGATTCCATGTCTGATTTTTAGAATAACATGAAGAAGATACTAAGACAGGGAATGTCCTTATTTCCATTGTGGAAACATAATTCCCTGAGGCTTTGAAGACAGCTACAACAGGAATCACAGACATTTTATTTTCTGACCCCACAGTTCTCAAGCATCTGCTTTAAACATTAACAAAAGAAGTCACACGGATGCCTTTGTTAGTGTTTGTCTTACCACTATGTAACAGCAGAATGAAATTACATTCTTATCTTAGTTTATATTAAACTATTCCTGATMAGCTGAATTTGTTTTAAATTCAACACATGAGCCAGGGCAGCCCCACCTGCAGGGAACCGAGAGAGGCCAGTTTTTTCATTTTTCAACAATTATTTCCAGTACATTGGAACAAATTCCAATAAACAGTTCCAAAACCTTAGTTCAACAATATTCCATTCTTCAAAAAGAATAAACGCAWTTGTATCAAATTGAAGAGTAATTCAACTAATACTTAGCTGTGATCATTTAAAAGCACTGGCACCAATTCCTGTAACCTATTAAGTACTGAAAATTTATAGACAGCTCACCTAAAATTATGAATAAGCTATTATTTGGTGTTCAGTTATTTTGTTAAATTTGTAACCAGCAAGGCAAAAATCTAGATGCCCTTTTTCCAGTTAATGGGAACACAGCAGAGAAAAATCACTCGGAATTATACAAAGGAAATGTAGGAGAAAATACAGTCTTCCTATTCCTTGTCACCTGAAGACCAGGCCATACAGATAAATTAGATAAACCCAACAATCTGTTGAAATAGATAAAAGATAACAGAATTYAAGAGCACAGTATTCTGCTGTGATGTTTCACATTTTTATATTCAAAGAATGCAGAAGGTAGCAACTCCTGTCAAGTGAAGAAAAATTAATTCACTCATTAATTTTGTCTTCATGAGTASATACCAAGTCTGATGAATCTTCACACCACTTGAATTTCATAACAGCAATAAAAACCATCTATGTGATCCTTTCTATCAAGTCTTAATGCCAATGTAGGATCTTCAACATTTCCATGCAGCCTCAAGAGACTTTAACTGTTTAAAATGTTCAACAGATAGTCCTTTTAAACTAGAACTTCTAACCAAAGTACCTGAGCCAGATCTCAGAGCAAGTATGGCCCCAAAAGTATCTATTTTCTAGGGAAGGGAAGGAAAACTCTCTGTATCATGCAGTACTGCTGCCTACAGAAAATAAACTGTTCTGGATGAACCAAACACTCCTAAAAGCTCTTTGAACATACAGTGACATAAATGACAGAATAAAAATACTTGGACTGGAACAATTAAATCTGGATACAAAGATGMAAGCCTAAGAACCCACAGATGTTCTTAACTGAGGAAGGAAAAAAAACCCAATAAAATACTACTACTACCACTGAAAAAAATTAATCCATAAGCAAACAGCAAYCCAGAGCAGGAGCAGTTAAACTTCCATTAAAAAGGATTGATGGTTCCAGTGTCTCCGTTCACCTACACTGGGTGACAGAACCACAGATAAGCTTTAACTGTTCTGTTAAGRAAACACTGCTAAGAGCAAAGATTAATAAAAATGAAACTAAAACAAGATTTAAAAAAAAAACCCACTACGTTAAAATCTAGTTTCCCTACCTAGTCTAGTCACTTTTCTTTGCCAAGTCCTTTATCTGGTTTCACACACCACCATTCTTTCACATTTAAATACCTCCTTGACATTCACATTTTCATCAAGAAACAAACAAAATACATAAAGAAAACTTAATCTCACCACCCAACACCTTCCAGTTGTCATTTCACTGAGCATTTAAGTATTAAGGAAAAAAACCTCCCGAATCCTTTCAGAAATTCTGAAAACCACCCTGTAATTTCTGTCTACTAAATTTAATTAGTGTTCAGTGTAGCAAAATACCATTGCTATGGAAATTCCTTACAGCATTATATCAGCCATATGCAATACTAATTTCTTCTTTCTACRATTTAAATGTGGTCTATCACAAAAGAGGCCCAGATTCTGGCACTATCAAATCCACAACTGCAAATAGTTATTATTTTATGGCTACAGTTTCCTAAACTGTATGGACTAAAAAGAAAACATATTCTTYGGTAAAGGGTGGTGGAATTTCAGTGAAATATTAAATAAAAAACAAAACAGGAATGTGAAGTATAGCTACAGATATTTCTAGAAGTGCAAAGCTATTTGTAAAAGTATAAAGCATGACAGAAGTAAATATTTTAAACAAAAAAATGTGTGCAAAGTTGAATGCTAAATAATACACTATTGAATTCTTTGGCTGCAGATTTTCTGAGTGACATTGTTTATTTCTTCTCTCCTATCCTCGATCTAAGAGTCTCTTTATATGAGTCAAGATTAATATTTTAATAAACTATCAACATCAACATTTAATAAAAACTCCACTATCTCTAATTTTCCCCAATATATTGATATAAAATTTTAAAGCTTTTGCTATTAGAAAATGACACTATAAAACTGGAGGTAATGGCTTCTGAAAACTCTTAAAGCAAAGCACAAGTTCAGATCCTGCAAGGAATCCCAAGCAGAAAAAGCAATGCATTGGCTTTGAGCTCCATGCAGAACTGGAGGCATTTTTAAATACATGTCAAACACTGAGACATTCGTGAATAAGTATAAAATATTATTTTTAAATATCAGTTAGAGATTAATSTCTCTGGATTCAAAGCGTCTTTCATATTCTGCCTCCGCAAACACACAAAACAACCCTCAAAACAARAAAGTGCCTAATTACAAGATAAGGTGGTCCCATCTTTTTGGAGAACTAACCATAATAACATATTTATTATTTTTCTTGTCTAAACCTAATAATAGCAAGATTAGAGAGTTTTATATATAAGCACACAATAATTATTTAAACAGACTTAAAAAAAATCTAAAAATCCATTTTCTTTGGTATTTTTGGCTGCCTTCAGACACTTTCAGGACACTGAAATAATATCCAAACCTTACMATTAATAAATCTACTACCCATAGCATAAAAAGCAGTATATTACCTTAAAAATACATTTGGCATAGACTAAAGTAATTTATTAAGGTTCACCTTCAGCACACAGTTGCRTAGTCCTCATTAGTTAAATCTGATGACATTTCAGTTGAAAGCAATGCAAGATGTAAACTACCAAATGTTTGCTTACCCAAATTCAGACACAGTAGAAGAAAAAAAAAAAAACCCGTAATAAATACACAATAGCACGACTAATCCGAAACTCTAACAGACCACACAATTTATCTACATTTGTGGCATTTCACTATTCTTTTCTGCAAAGACACACAGCTTTTATGAATAAATCCATAAAACTTTTTTTAAAAACAAAATTATTTAGAAACTTATCTGTAAGTGAACTCATCACAACCCTTTTCACTTACTATTGGTTGCTTCTTTTTTCAAGAGTTAAACTCTATTTAATAGTAAAAAAAATAGAGAATATTTAGGAACATCAGCAGCAGCAAAAATCAGGTGTTACCTGGCAAAATATTTCAGAYGCTAATTTTATGAATACTTAACTACAAATATAAGCCAGCTTCTTCCAGGAAGGGAATGAATAACTTCTACCCAAACTTTGGCTTTCTGGAGCATCATATCTTTTGAACATCCTAAAATTTATGCTTTGGATTTTTCTCCACATCAAACAATAATTTTTAGAAAAAATACAGAAATCAGATGGGCTTTCAAGCTCATTGTTTCTCAAAAAATGTAGTTCTAATTTTTATTGAAAACATTTATATTCTCCAGAAAAATGAAATTTAACCAAGTATCTTTCTACAATGGGAAAAATTTATATTGAATAATTTTACCTTCAGAGTTATGCGTAGTTTTCTTGTGTTTTCGACATAAAATCCTATAAACAAAGTAGTTGAAAACTGTCAAGTCAGTCACGATTCACAGATTATTTACTCATCTTTTTAATTCAAATGCCAGTACATTTTTCTCCCACTTGTAAGACTCACTGATATACAAATCTTGCAGTGAAAATATGCTTTTCTAGCACATCACTATTTTGAATGCCACAATCATAATTACAATTTTTTGCAATTAGAATTTTTGTTTAGATTCCAAAGTGGGGTTTTGTTTTGCTTTGTTGTTTGTTTGTTTTTTAAACTAAGAATGTAAAATAGAAATAAAGAAATAAACATAAGAAATAAATAATAGTTACATGTAAATGCCTTGTGAAGGCTTCTCTCTTATCTGAGCTTTATCATGCAAAGCACAGTAGTAGTGATATGTCTTGTGACACGTTTTCACATCACAGCCAATGGTCGCTCCGGGACAGTGGCATAAAGAGCACATCTAGAAAGAAAAAGAAAGCACAATTCATGATTTATGCACTTGGTACTACTCTTCCTGCTCTCAGGTGTTTTTCATAATTTATTTTTAAAATTAAGAAATTTGTTACACGTGTGCAACTGTGCAATAACCATCAGATGCCTCATCAACTCAACCACCATCATCAACTCAATGAAGAAAAAAAATAATTTATTTTTGTGGAACAGATCACATGAAGGGACACAGCTGTTCACCTAAATATCCCTCTCACAAGGACAGTCTGTACCAACCATTTCAGAAAAAAWTAAATCATAGTTGTACCTGTTTAATTCTGAATTACATTATGAAGACAGGAGGAAAAAAAAGATTACACATAGTTGGGAATGAGTCCTGCAGTCAGGAATACTGATGGCCTGCAAATTCACCTCAGCATCAGCCACCAAGTTTACCTTTTCTTCTACAGTCAAGTCCTTAAGTTCTTTCCAAAACACTGAATTTAGTGAAATATTTGTTAAATACAATGAACTTATTTCAACTCAACTAAATTTTGCTTTTTATACTTGTATTGCAAAAAAAGATTAAAAGTGAGCCTGCTGCTTTGCTCTTCTTTCCCATTAATTAATTCTTCTTATATCAGACACGTAGATAACACCAGTTATCTTCCTTCTAAATTGCACATGATTCTTCTTATACTGTGGTAAGAAAGGAAGTAATTGACAATATCACAAGATTTTTCTCTGTATTGCTCTCTACTGGCTTAATATTCCCAAAAATCTCTGCATTTCCCAGTAAACTCATCTCCCAAGAAAACTGGCGCTTATTTGTATCCTGCATATTGCTCATGCCCACAAAAGGTTACAATCAATTCCAAATCTAAGTGTGCAGTGTAGGATACTCCATAGATATATACATATCTTTGTGGATACATTTTCTGTCCACTGTACTCATTTAGTCGAGTTCYTCTTGCTATTCTCCAATATGCCAAAAAAATAAACCACCAAAGTTACCACATATACCACCAGCTTGTTATCCAATTTTAACGAAGTCAACTGAACAGTAAAAATGTCAAAGCCTTGGATCATCTCCATCTACTCCTCTGCAAGTTCTGAAATGGTACAGTTATATACCGTTCCCTGGTTGTTATATATTTTGTATGGGCATTTTATATCATAGATCTGTTGTACATTATGGCTTAATATATAATTGCTGATCAAAGTCCTTTTGAAAAGCCTATGCTAATATACTCGTCCAATCAAGCTCAGTCAGAACCTCAGGTTTTTGAAAGGCAGAAATGACTAAAAGAAAACTCTCTTTTTATGAACACCATGATGTGTCTGYAAAACAGAGTACACAGATTTTTATATTGATTTATTGGTCCATGTTTCCAATGAGTATTAAAATAGTTATTCCATTGGCACATGTCCTGCTGTCCAAATCCTAATTCCCAAGTTAYATCAGGTATACGTTGCATTTGATAAGCTGCAAATTATGTATGTTCTTTAAAAAAATCTTCCTATGCACAGATACTAGAAATAATATAGTTAATACATAATTAAGTTATCAATGACTTGTACTTCCAAATTTAGACTTAAAAGCTTYTGTGACTTGTACCAAGGTTTGAACCTATAACCTTTTCTCAGACAGATCTATCACCACCAGAAAGTCTCTACAAGTCGGTCACTGTCACTCTGGTAATGAACAGGTCCCCTTTGTCAGTGCCCATGTGGCCAGCAGCACCTCCTGAAGGAGGCCAAACTGAGCCCAAGACATCAATACATTCACCTAACCCAGTGCACTCAGGTTTTTCACTGAATGTGTTCTCCCACAAAGGACCAGGCTAGACCAGCACAGACCTGAGAGAGGGGATCTRAACTAATGACAAACATTTACCTTTAAACTTTAGGTTTTACCAGATGCTGGTAAAGGCACAATAACACCCTTCCCAGGGCCCTAAAACACGGGTTTCTTTCAGAAATCTAACAAAAAAATATTAAATAGACTAAATATACTGAACATCTTCCTTGTAAACTTTATGGAAGGTATAAAAATATTTCCTCCATTTTCAAGAGCCAAAACAGAGACTCACCAGTTTTGTGCCTCTCTTTATTTCCTTCTGAATATCTTCAATAGAGAATCCACCAAGACTCTCATTATCAGTGTGTGAAGAAACCAGTGCGGATGAGAACAGCTAAAATTGMAAAGACAAAACTTGTATTTTAATTTTTATGGGTATAAGTGATAGAGCAATTTACAGATATGAAACTCAACAACAGCAGTGGTTAAAAACGTGTGCCAATTCCCATCTGGTTGTCTTTTCCACACGTTTGCAGCGTTTTTCCAGCTCCATCCCATCCATTCCTGGTCACTCACCATACACTTGTGATGTGCCGCCACCTTCTGGTTCTCCGACATCAGCAACTGCCCACATTCGTTATCTTTATTCGACCGACAGAACCCACACTTCCTTTGTCTGGAGGAGACTTTCTTCTGTCCGACTGAGCTTGTCATGATTTTAAATGACCTTAGAATGCCACTGCAATCCTCTCAATGCTACAGGGAAAACAAACGTGCAATCAGCATGTTAACATCAACAAAAGGCAAGTTAATTTTGTTTTATAAATATAATACTGGATGTTTGGAAGTGATTTGTCCCTTTTCTTTATGTAACTTCAATATATCCAAATAAACATGCAACTAGTAGAGGYAGTATTTTGCYAGATTTTTATGACATATTAACAGCAAGAAAAAGACAGTTCCTTTAGGCAAAAAAGTTTGAGAATTTATATAAAACTTCAGATACTAATACAAAAGCAGAAAAGGGAAATGAAGAAATAAATGGAAAATACAACAAGGGAATCACTGGGGAAAAATATAACTGCGATTCATTTTTACAGTTATTAATTATAGGAAAGGAATTTGTAGAAAATATATATATATATATGTATATGTGATGAAACTCATGGTACTTATCTCCTTCAAAAACAACCAAAGAAAAACCCTGAGTCCAGCACAGCCTCCAGCACAAGTTTTGGGGTGAAAGCTCACAAAGTGTCAGGGCAGAGGAGTAAAGAGTAGAAGTGAAATTACAAAACGTTACCATTTTTGGTATCTTGTGGCTATTCAAACAGCATTAGGAACAAAATTATAGACACCTCCCTGGCCAAGGCACTGCAATGGAAACCTCTCTGTGACCCACAGCTGCTTTGGCAGTACCACACCAGATATCAGTAAGTGCAGGAAAGCTGCTGTTCACAACTCAGAAAGGTAACTTGAAATTAACCCAGTATGAATCATGAACTTTTCCTGTGCTACCAGCAACACATTTTAAAATGTAACACTGAGATCACAGTGCCCAACTCAGGCAGACATCACTCATTCAAAAGTGAAAATACCCAATGGGCGTATAAACTTCTTGGCCTGGTATTAAGTTTGTGTTCATTTGCTTCCACGTCTACCAAGAAATAAAAATATTATCTTCTTCAAATTAAGTTTCTTAAGAGCTTTTTACTTTCGAGATCTGAGCCTTACTGTCAGAATTTGCCTCAACAGCTATAAAAYACTCAGTCTTTCTCTTCATTTGACTCAGCTAAGAAAGAAAAGACAATGTTTAGTTACATATTTGTGTTGGAAAGAAGTGTAAAATAAAGGCATAAGAAGAGCAGAGTTGCAAAACATCTGGACTGGGCTACAATGGCACAGATCTGCATGAAAATGCACAACTGGTCTCTGGAATTTACACASGCAGCCCCGGAGCTCCCCAGTGCTGTCAGAAGCTCATAATGCTGGTATCACTCACTCCTGCTCTAACAGAAAGCACAGGAACGTCCTCAAGTTTCTGTCGGCGTGTCCTCCTGCTGACAGACACTCCTGCTGCCGCCTTCTGCTTCAACAGATTTTCAGACTGAGTTGTAACTGTTGGCCTTGCACTGTTTACTGCAAAACTTCTGCCTCAAAAGGTGTCTGTCCTGTCCCCCTCGCCTTTGCTCTCCCAACAGCTTCATTTGCTTTCTGTTCTGAGAACAGTTTACACCGCTGACGCACACTCGGAACAAGAATGCAAAGATTTCAGATCTTGCTGATTTGCACAAAAAATGTGCCAATCTGGATAAACTAGTCACACCCTTTTGCAGTAGCAATAGAGTCCTTAAGTGTTAAACACAAAAGAATTATTATAYTGTATTCTTCTGAAGAAAAAATAAAACAAGGCTATTCTGTAATCCCTTCTGAGGAAAAAGAATGGTTCCTGATGGAAAGCTATATATAAATATAGATATATATATGTTTATACAAAAAACCATATTTTTTTTTTAAATTTAAGTAATATTTGTGAGCAGAAGAAGACCTACAAAAGACAAGCAGGAAATAATATCATGAGGATTTCTTGTTTACAGCTCACATTAAATAGTTCAACATAAATCACACAGCCATGTTTAGAAATATACTAACAAAATGCAAGTATGAAAATGAACAACAAAATAAAAAATGCAAGAAGTTCTGTTTGTTATAAACAGTGTGGTATACATACAATCATTTGGGTCTACCTGTCTCATTTTATATTCAGATTATATTATTAAAATATTGACAGCAATGACAGTTCTTAAAAGGAAGATCAGGAATTTCCTTGAACATGTGCACAGGTTCTATTGACTCCTAAGAATAGGAATTACTATTAAAACAGAGCTACCCTTCAATTTAAGAAGCAGGACCGTATTTTARAAAATGGAAGTAATTTATAGAGCACATAAAATTTTCTGAGTGGCTCTCATCATATTTAATTTATAGGAAAAACAACTTTCSGAGACACAAGATTATAAAGAACCTTCTCACAGCTCGCTGCTTTCCACCTCSCAGTGCACTACAGGCATGTCACTGCAGCAGCACCAGAACCTGACACAGCCTGACTTCCTTAAGTATTTCTGTATAATTAGATATTTTAAGGCTCACAATGAAGTTTAAAATAATGCCAATCTTTACTCGATACRTGGATGCTTATGTTTTTAAAATATGCAAATATGTTTTGAAATACTTTACAATTACAAATAATTTAACACTTGAAAAATTATTCAAAACTCAGACCAAAAAGGAAATTCACGTTCTTTTCACCATCAGATTAAATTACTCTGAAAGCATTTTACAAGGTAACTAGAAGTTTTCTTTCCAACCCTGCATTCTTTGCATTTGTTTTTTTCTGTATCACTGGGCATTTACACTATTTATATATGTTTAAAGATTGTAGAAAAAAAACCTGAGCATGAAAAACATCTATAGACGTCTCCATAAATTATATTTGCTTTCTCATAAATGTGAGAAAACACTACACTCGGATAACTTTTCTTTGTGTCAAAATGCGYTTATCTTGTCCATTAAAAAAAGAAACAAAACCCATTTTCTGAAAAAGATGGACCAACTTATGCAGTTAAAGCCCCRTAATTCTGAATGCAAGCACTCAAAATTCTGTTTTCATCTCTCAAGTTAAATCACCCAGAGCAACTAATATAGTCTGCCAAGTATTAAGCAGAATTTAATTGGAATGAGAAAACTGCAACTTAAAACCAGCTCAATATTTTGGTTTTCCACATTTAAAAGGCTAACAAATGAGTAAGAATTACAAAAAATATTGATTATATCTRCTGTTGACAAGAGACTTGCTTGTCAGCTTTGTCAAAGTCTCACAGACTGGATCACAGAGAGTGACGTACTTTGGAATCACTGGCTGGGAGATTTTGCGCTGTCTCCACCAAAACAGAACACACATACTGCAAACACAAACATTACTCCATACAGATCAGTTTTCCATGGGTTTTATCTAAGAAATGAGAAGTTACTCGTACCCTTGAATCACCAAAGGAGAAATTCCCTCAACTGTTCTTCACTGAAAAATCAGGGTTCAATTGCATCCACATTTCTTATGTCCACTAAAGTATTAAATGTGGTGCTTTCCCCCACAGCGTCTTTATTTTATCTTGAAAGCAGCAGGTTGACACCTTCCCGCAGCTTTCTGTGGTGCTTTACTGAGCTCTAGACGACAGAGTTCCCAATATAAAAGTGCAAGTTCAATAACTCCTAGACACAGGATGCCCTCAGTGCACGAGACACTGTTCAGCACCAAAGAACAGAAAGTAACCTGGACTCTAATTTCTATTTATTGAYCAAAAATGTTTCAGGAGCCTGTTTRTAACARTTAAAACMCAACTTGWATTTCCTACAAAGGACAGCGACCTACACGTAAAGCGACCTGCACTTGTAAAGTTTGTTTTGCTGCGGGATGCCCAAATTATATTTCAAAAAATTACAATTTGCATTTTTGAAGAAAATTTCGGATACCTAAGGAAAAGCTACAAGAAGTGAACAAGCTTCTGAAAATGCCACTGAAGATGCTGAAGCGGTTTGGTCTCTCAGGAAAAGCTACAGAAAATATTTGTGCTGATTTTTCCAAGATGCTTACTGGAGATACCAGAGTCACAAACTTACAAGTGCTTCGCAGTTTCCCGGGATGATCACCCATTGTTGGGGGGGATTATTTTGGAGTAGGATGGGGGTGAAGAAGGGGAGAGGGAAGGTATCCTATAGGGTTTTTGGGCTGAGAACCCAAATMACGGGTCCCACAGAAATTTTGATCCAGAAGTTCCATGCACACAGCATCCTAMAGCCACTACAAAAAGGATAGGAATTTATCCATGTAACTTCCTTAAAAAGCCCAAAACGACACCGAAGAGGAGGCAGATGCGAGAGAAGTAGGGCAAACCCTCGAAAGCCTAAACAATGAGAGCAGAGCAGGTGACTAAAAATGACACAGAGAGAGCCCGCGGTCAGGGAGATCTGGCAGACAGAGCTGAGGGWTCTCCAGGAAAGTTTACATCCTCCCACGGGGAGCGGGAGATGGGCCGATAGCGGCAACTCTACCGTCGCCTCCCCGGGGGATCCACGGGGCAGGACGGCATCTCTCGGGGAGGAACGGCCCGACCTCCCCGCGAGGCCCGGCCGGCACCGCCGGACCCCGACCCCTCCCCGGGCGAGGGGCTACCGGGGGGAGCGCGGGGGGACGCGGGAAGGGCARCCCCCTCCCAGCTCCATGAAATTTTGGGGAAAACGGGACCGGSAGACAAGGGGGGGCGGATCCTCCCSGCAAAGAAGGCGCGGGCCACGGCGGGCGGAGCGAGCGGTACCGCCGGCCCGGGGAGGGGGCAGAGGGGCGGTACCGGCACCGGGGGCACCCCTGAGGGGATACTGTGGGGCGCCGCGATCCTCGCGGGGCTGCAGGGGCCGGCTGAAGCCCCGGGACCGGCGGCGGCGGAGGGCGGACGGGCCCCGGGCCGGGGGCTGCGGCGGGC